>NW_006408982.1:421696-433026 GCF_000296735.1 Chrysochloris asiatica
AGATCTGTTTTGGAAGAAGTGCAGCCAGAGTGCTCCTTGGAGGCCAGCATGGCTAAATTTCGTCTCTCATACTTTGGACATATTGTCCAGAGAAAACAGTCGCTGGAGAAGGATGTCATGCTGGGTAAGGTGGAGGTTCGGAGAAAAAGAGGAAGACCTCCAACGAGATGAATCAGCCAGGTGGCATCATTGATGGACTCAAGTGTGGCAGCGGTATCGAGGTTGGCCGAGGATCGGAAATTGTTTTGTTCTGCTATTCATGGGGTCGCTATGAGTCAGTTCCGACTCGATGGCACTTGACAACAACAACAAGAACAACCTCTTGAAGTGGTTTAACATGAATAATTTCCTTTTGGTACAGTGACTGTGTATTCCTTCCATTTTCTCTTGATGCTTTCTGCATCATTCAATAATTTTCCCAGAATATCTTCCAATAATGAAAATCGAGGCTTGATTTTTTTTCTTTAGTTCATCCAGTTTCAGAAATGCTGAGCATGTTCTTCCTTTTTGATTTTCTGATTCCAGATCTTTGCACACTTTATTATAATATTTGGTTTTATCTTCTCGAGCTGATCTTTGAAATTTTCTTTTCAGCTCTTGGACCTTCTCATTTTTTCCATTTGCTTTAACATCTCTACGCTGGAGAGCAAGTTTCAGAGTCTCTTCAGACATCCATTTTGAGCTTTTCCTTCTTTCTTGTCTTCTTAATGACTTTTTGATCTCTTCACGTATGTCGTGTATGTACTAGATTTTCATCCATTTTTCAGTTGATGGGCACTTAGGCTGTCTCCATCTTTTTGCTATTGTAAATAGTGCTGCTATAAACAACACATATATCTATTTGTGTTGTGGCTCGTATTTCTCGTGGGTAAATACCAATTAGAAGAATTGCTGGATCATAAGGTATTTCTATTACCAGCCTTCTGAGGAAGCACCATATTGCTTTCCAGAAAGGTTGGTCCATTTTGCAATCCCAACAGCAATGAAGGAGCATCCCTGTCTCACCACATCCTCGCCAAAATTTATTGTCCTCTTCTTTTTTTATCTTTGCTGTTATTGCTGGTGTGTGATATTTTGTTGTTGTTTTGATTTGCATCTCTCTAATGGCTGGAGCTCAGGTAGCGTAGTGGTTACGAATCGGGCTGCGAACCGCAGGGTCAGCAGTTCAAAACTACCAGCTGTTCCGCAGGAGAAAGATGAGGCGTTCTGCTCCTGTAAAGATTTACAACCTCAGAAACCCTGTACAGGGTCTCTATGAATTAGAACTGACTCCACGGCACACAGCCACCAATACCAATGTCTGGAGATCGTGAATATTTCTTCATATGTTTGTTGGCTGCCTGGATCGCCTCCTTGTTGAAGTGTCTGTTCATGTCTTGTTCGTATTTTTTATTTGGGTTATTTGTCCTTTTCTTGTAGAGGTGTTGTAGCTTCCTATATATTTTAGAAATGAGTCCCTTGGCTGAGGTGTTATTGCAAAAGATTTTTTCCCATTCTGTGGGTTCCCTTTTTACTCTTCTGGTGAAGTTTTTTGATGCACATAAATTTTTAATTTTTAGAATGTCTCAACCATGTATTCTGTCAGTTTTTGTTTGTTTAGTTTTCAAAATGTTTGGTAGTCTGTGCAGTCCCTGAATTAGTGCACTCACATTTGTCCCTATTTGTTCATTGATGACTTTCATAATTCTAGGATTCACATTTAGGTCTTTAGTCCATGCTGAGTTGGTTTTTGAATAAGGTGTGAGGTGAAGGTCTTGTTTCAGTCTTTTGTATATCGCTTTCCAGTTCTGCCAGCACCATTTGTTGAAGAATTTATCACCTCAACATGCGATATATTTAGATACATTGTAAAAAAATCAGTTGGCTGTATGTGGATGGGTTAATTTCTGGATTCTCGATTCTGTTCCATTGATCAATGTATCTTTTGTTGTATCAGCTGTTACGACCATTGATACTGTGTAAAAAATTTTGAAGTTGGGGAATAAATTTTGAAGTTGGGAAATGAGAGGCCTCCAACATTATCCTTCTTCTTAAGCAGTGTTTTGCTTATCCTGGATGTTTTTCCTTGCCATAAAGTTTGTAATTTATTCTTCCATCTCTCTGAAGAATGTTGTTAGAGTCTGGATTGGGATTGCATTATATGTGTAAATTCCTTTGGGCAATATTCACATTTACATAATGTTAAGTCTTCCTATTCAGGATCATGGTATTTTCTTCAATTTTGGTAGATATCTTTTTGTTTCTTGTAGTAGTGTTTTCTTTATATAAACCCTTTTTACTCTGGTTACATTTATTCCTAGGTATTTCATCCTTCTGGTGGCTATTGTAAATGTATTGCTTTCCTAGTGTCCTCTTCAATGTTTTCGTTTTTGGTATAGAGGAATCCAAATGATTTTTGTATTTTGTTCTTGTATCTTGCCACTCTGCTGAATCTTCCAATGAGGTCTAGAAGCTTATTTACTGAGTTTTGAGGGTTTTCAATGTATAGGATCATATCATCTGCAAATAGAGAGAGTTTTACTGTGCCCTATAGCTCTTGCTAAGTCTTCCAGCACAATATTGAATAGGAGTGGTGACAAAGGGCATCCTTGTCTTGTTCCTGTTCGCAGAGGGAAGACTTTCATTTTCTTTTCATTGAGAGTAATGTTGGCTATTGGTTTTGTATATATGTTCTTGATTATGTTGAGGATTTCCCTTCAATTCCTACTTTGTTGAGTGTTATTAACAGGAATGGATGTTGGATTTTGTCAAATGCCTTTTCTGCATCAATCGATATGATCATGTGATTCTTTTCTTTTTCTTATTTATATGGTGGATTATGTTGATCATTTTGTAATGAACTATCCTTGATTCCCTGATATGCATCCCACTTGATCATGATGTATTATCTTTTTGATGTGTTGCTGGATTCTGTTGACTAGGATTTTGTTGAGAATTTTTGCATCTATTTTCATGAAGGATATTGGTCTATAATTTTGTTCTTGCTTCATAAAATGTGTTTGGAAGTTTTCCTTCCTCCTCTATCTTCTGGAATAATTTGACTCAAACTGGTGACAACTGTTCCCTGAATGTTTGGTAGAACTTACCAGTGAAGCCATCTATGCCTGGAGTTGTTTGGGTTGGGAGTTTTTTGATGAACTGATCTATTTCTGCTTTTGTAATGGGTCTGTTCAGGTTTTCTCTTTCACTGTGTGTAAATTTAGGTAGGTAGTGATTTTCTAAAAATGTATCCATCTCTTCTAAGCTTTCAAATTTGTTGAAGTATGACTCTTCATTGTATTCTGCCGTTATCCTTTTGATTTCCTTTGGTTCTGTTGTGATATCACCCATGTGGTTTCTAATGCATGTTATTTGTGTCTTCTTCCTCTTTTCTTTTATTAGGTTTCCTAGTGGTCTGTCAATTGTGTTAATCCTTTCAAACAACCAGCTTTTTGTTCTGTTGATTCTTTCTATAGTTTTTCTGTTTTCTGTATCATTTATTTCTGCTCTAAACTTTATTATTTCTTTCCTTTTGGTGGCTGTAGATTCCCTCTGTTGGTCTGTTTCTAATTGTTGTAGATGCTATGTTAATGTGTTAATTTTGGTTCTTTCTTCTTTTTTGATATGTGCATTTATTGCAATCAAATGTTTTCTGAGAACTGCTTTCGCCGTGTCCCAAAGATTTGGTGTGTTATGTTTTCATTCTCATTTGTTTCTAAGAACTTTGTGAATTCACCTTTAATTTATTCTACTGCCCAGTCACTTTTCAGCAGGGTGTTATTGAGTTTCCACGTATTTGACTTTATGTTCCATGTGCACTGGGAAAAATATGTATTGTGTTCTTGTTCAGTTGAATGTTCTGCACATATCTATGAGGTTCAGTTGTCTGATTGTGTTGTTTAGTTATTCAGTGTCTTTTTCAATTTTCTTTCTGGTTGTTCTATCCATTTTTGATAGTGGTTTATTAAAATCACCCACTATTACTGTAGATTTGTCAATTTCTTTCTTCAAATCTATTAGAGTTTGCTTTATATATTTTGGAGCTCTTTTATGTTGAGCATAGATATTTATTATGGTTATGTCATCTTGTTCAGTTGTCCCTTTAATCATGAGATCATGTCCATCTTTATCTATAATGCAAGTTTTTGCCTTAAAGTTTATTTTATCAGAGATTAGTACTGCCACTCCTGTTCGTTTTTTATTACAATTAGCTTGGCCTATTTTTTTCCATCCTTTGACTTTTTATTTGTTTTTTTCTTTGTGTGTGAGATGGGTCTCTTGCAGACAGCATATTGAAGGATCTTATTTTCTTATACATTCTGCCACTCTCTGTCTCCTAACAGGTGCATTTAATCTGTTTACATTCAGTGTAATTATTGCTTAATTTCTGCCATTATGTTTGTTTTTTGTTGTGGTGTTGCTGCTTTCTTTGTTCTGTGTGTCTTCCTTTGTTGAGTTCAAGCTTTTTTTGTTCTTTCTTGCGAGTTTCCTCATAGTTTTAATGTTTCCATGTTCTTTTTGGATTTTCATTCTCTTGGTATGTTGTGACGTGTTAATTTTCTTTGCAGTTGCCTTATAGTCAATGAACTTTTCTCTCTATTTAGTGCAGTCTATTTTATCCTGTAATCTACTGGACCTTCTCACCATCTGGATCTCTGTTTCTACATGTTTACCTTATTTTTCATTGTAATTGTTTTGATCATAGACTGATCTCCCAGATTCTCTGAGTTTGTTATTAAACCTTTGTTTTTTTCTTGACTCTTCCATCTGTCAACTTTATTCTGGGAGGTGCTGCCACATATGCCAATCTCGGGTTGTTGTCTGTTCTTGTTGGTTCTCAGTCCACAGAACTCCCTTTAGGATGTTTTGTAGCCCAATGTTGACTTTGGAAAAAAATCTTAGCATCTATTTATCCTGGAATGTTTTGATTACACCATTATATTTGATTGATAGCTTTTCTGGATAAAGGATTCTTGGTTGGCAGGTTTGTCCTTTCAGTTTCTCCGCATTACCTTCTTGCCTGCATGGCTTCTGCTGAGAGTTCCAAGCTTAATTTCACTTGCTTGCCTTTGTATGTATTGCATCTGTTTTTCCTAGCTGCTTTCAGGAGTGTCTCCTTATCTTTGATTTTGCTGAGCTTGATTATGATATGATTCAGTGATTTTCTTTTGATGTCTATCCTTCCTGGAGTTCATTGAGTTTCTTTAATGTTTATCTTTTCATTTTTTAGCATGTCAGAGAAATTTTCTTCAAGCAATTCTTCAACTATTTCTTCTGTTTACTTGTGTGATTCTTCTTTTTCTTGAATGCCAATAATTCTTAAATTATTCCTCTTCTTATTATCCAACATGAATCTAAGACCTTCTTCAGATTTTTTTTTTATCATTTTTTCTGTTTGCTCTTCTATCTTAGTGGTATTGATAGATTTGTCTTCCAGCTCACTGGTTCTGCCTTCCATCACTTCTATTCTACTCCTTTGAAAACTTTTCAATCTGCCAGGCTCGGCAGCCAATGACCAACAACTTGGGTGAGATCAAATGGCAAGACCAAGCATGGGAGCATTTAAACTCCCATTTAAACTATCACTCAGTTCACAATTAAAAAACGAAAATAAAAGAAAGAGAAAAGAAGAGCATCTGATTTCTTATCCATGGAACACGAAAGACTGTGTGCCTGTGGATAGGAGGCTGGCTTGTAAATATGCCCTCTGGACATTTAAGAAATATATATGTTCTGTGTGGTATGTGTGTATCCAAAAGAAAATATGATTTCTTGAATGTAATACTGATGATCTGCCCTGTAAATTTTCACTCAATTCACAACAGAAGCATTAAAAAAATGAAAAAAAAAAAAAAATAAAGGAAGAAGAGACATGAACAGATGCTATACCAAAGAAGACATTCAGTAGGTAAACAAACATATGAAAAATAATGTTCACCATCATTAACAATTGTTCTTGTTAAATGCTTTCAATTTGGTTCTGATTCATATGTCCCTGTATAGGGTTTATGAGAGGAGTGGGAGACTGTGAACTGCTTACCTTGTGGTTATCAGTCCAGTGCTTATCAACAATGTAACAGATGTAAATTTAAACAAGAGTGAAACATCATCTCACCTCAGCATTGATAGCAAAGTTCAAATATACATAAAACAGGAAATGCTAATGAGGTTGCAAATAGACTGGGAATCTCCTATTATGCTGATGGGAAAGTAAAATGTTACAGTAACTAAGGAAAATCATATGGGACTTCCTCAAAAAGTTGGAAATAGATATACAACATGACCCAACAATCCCTCAAGAAATAAGAGCCATGATAGATACATCCATGATCACTATTTACCTTATCAAAAAGTTGTGAACAGTCTAAATGCCCATCAATGGAAGAATGAATAAATGAACATGGATATATACACAAAATGAAACACTAAGCAACATTAAAGAATAACAATGATTCTGTGAAACATCTCTTAATGTGGAAAAACCTGGAGTACACTATGTTGAGTGAAACTAATCAATCAAAACACACAAATATAGTATGAGACTAGTATTGCAAAAGTCAAGAAAATGTTTTCACACTAAAATAAACATTAGTTGATGGTTAGCAACAGTGGAAGGGAAGAGGAAGTAAATCACTGCTTATTGTGTAGACATCCATTAATTTGGTTGATTGAAATATGCAAAAAGAAGGTAGGCAGAAGAATGATGAAGACACAGGGGAGAGTACAATAACAGTGATCTCTAAGTAGATACATGTATAGATACACAGGCTGAACAGGTATGAGAAACATATATAAAGTTTTGACAGAGGGTATTTGGAGTTTTGGTGTGGTGCTATAGGATAAACTCTGGGCTTCTAACTGCAATCTTGGTGGCTCAAATCTATCAGTACCTCCTTGGAAACACTTAAAAAGTCACTATGATTTGGAACTGACGACGGCAATTAACAACCAGCATATAAATATTATCCTTCACAGACAACATTGGACTCCCTTCAATTTTACAAGGTTACTTTATTCGTTTAACAACAACATTAAATACATAAAATAACCATGTAAGATTGAATGAAGTGCAGGTTATCTGTTAAGTTCATGATAGCCAACTTATGACCTTGAACATATTCCACCTGAATGTACAGAACATCTCAAGAAGAGATTTGATGTATTAGACACTAATAATTGAAGACCAAAAGAGCTGTGGGATGACATCAAGAACATTACACAGGAAGAAAGCAAATGGTCACTACAAAAACAACAAAGAAAAGACCAAAATGGATGGTAGGAGAGACAATGAATCTTACTTTCCAGTGTAGAGATGCTGAAATGAATGAAAGAAATGTGGAAGTAAGAGAGCTAAACAGAAAATTTCAAAGGGCAGCTCAGGAAGACAAAGATAATTATTGTAATGTAATATGGGAAGACCTGAAGTTAGAAAACCAAAAGAGAAGAACACACTGAACATTTTTCTAGCATTTATCATTCCTTAAGAAGGAGCTGAAGAAGTAATTCAAGCCTTGACGTGCAATATTGAAAGTTACTATGGGCAAAATAAGAAGCTCTGGTAGTGTGGTTAAGAATCAGGCTGTGAACTGTAAGGTCAGCAGTTCGAAACTACCAGCCATTCCGCTGGAGAAAGATGAGGCATTATGTTTCCATAAATATTTACAGCCTCGGAAACCCTGTACAGGTTTGCTATGATTCGAAACCAACTCCACAGCACACAGCCACCACCATGGGCAAAATATTGAATGATCTGGTGTGACACTGTAAGATCAGCATTGGACTGTGAACCAAAAGGTTGGTGGTTCAAACCCACCAGCCATTCTTTGGAAAACTTGTACAGGGTCACTATGAGTCAGAACTGACTCAATGGCACACAACAACATAATGGGGTAAAATATTGAATGATGCAGAAAGCATCACAAGGTGTTGGAAGGTATACACAGAGGCACTGTGTACAAAAAAATAAACATCAATGTTCAACCATTTCGAGAGGTAGAATATGATCAAGAACCAATGAAACTGAAGGAAGAAGGCCAAGCTGCACTAAAACCACTGGAGAAGAACAATACTACAGGAACTGACAGAATACAAATTGATATCTTTCAACAAACTGATGAAGCATTGAAAATGTCCATTCATCTTTGCCAATAAATTTGGAAGACAGGTACCTGGCCAACCTGTTGAAAGAGATCTAGTGGAATGTGAAATAATATCATTCATAACACAGGCACATTTGAAGTTTTTTTTTTTTTTAAATGACTGCAATGGTACATTGACAATATACTGCCTGAATTTCAAGCCAAATTCAAAAGAGGAGCCAGTGATATTATTACAGACATCAGATAGAGCTGGTATTCTTCACTTTTGAACATAACAAGTGGATACTGACTGGTTTTAAATCAGAAATTGTGTGTGCAGAGACTGTATTATTTCACAATAACTATTCAATCTATATGTTGAGCAAATAATCAAACCTGCTGGATTCTATGAAGTACTTGGCATCAGGACTGAGAGAAGATTCGTCAATAACCTGCTATATGCAAATGATATAACCTTGCTTGCTGAAAGCAAATTGTACTTAATATACTGATGAAGACCAAAGCCTTTAGTATGAATTGCACTTCAATGTAAAGGAAATGAAAATCCTTGCAACTGGATCAATGGAGAAAATCATGATCAATGGAGAAAAGACTTAAGTTGTCAAATACTTAATTTTGCTTGGACCCACTATCAACAATCATGGAAGCAGTAGTCAAGAAATCAAATGACATATTGCATTGGGTAAATCCTCTGACAAGACTTCTTTAAAGTGTTCAAGTACAAAGGTATCAGTTTGAGGAGCAATTGACCCAAACCATGGTATTTTCAATAGTCTCATATGTATGTGAAAGTTGGACAATGAGCAAGGAAAATGATAGAAGAATTGACGCATTGCAGTATTAGTATTGGGAAAGAATATTAAAGTAGCACGGTCTGCCAGAAGAACAAACAAATCTGTGTTGTGAGCAGTACAGCCAGAATGCTCCTTAGAAGTTAGGATAGTGAGACTTTGTCTCTCATACTTCAGACATATTACTAGCAAGGACTAGTCGCTGGAAGCATTGTGCTTGGTAAAGTTGAGTTTCAGAGAAAAAGATGAAGACCCCCAACAAGATGGATTGATACAGTGGAAGTAGTTATGGTTTCAAGCATAGCAACAATAGTGAGGATGAGACAGGATTGGCAAGAATTTTGCTTTGTTGTGCATATGGTCACTATGAGTGAGAACTGACTCCATGGCACTTCGTAAGAAGAACACATGTTCATTTTTGCATTATTTGTACTATCAAATAGATAGGAACAACATAATTGTCCATTAATCGATGATTGAATAAGAAAACTACGATACATAAGCACAATGGAATTCTATCCAATGTTAAAGAATAATTATAAATTCGCAAAACACCACATAATATGGATGAATCTGGAAGACATTATGCTGATTCAAAAAAGTGAATAAAAAAATCACAAATATTATATGAGTCTACTATTATGAAGGAGTCCTAGTGTAGTGCTCTATGTTAAGCATTGAACTGCTAGCTGCAAGTTCTGAGGTTTAAACACAAAATTGTTGTTGCTAAGTTCCCTGGAGTCAATTCTGACTCATAGCGACCCTGCACAGGGTTTCTGAGGCTTGTAAATCTTTAGGGAAGCAGAAAGCGTCATCTTTCTCCCTCAGAATGGCTGATAGTTTTGAACTGCTGACCTTGAGGTTCACAGTTCGATTTGTAACCACTATGCTACCAGAGTTCCTTACACACGAGAAGCTCCTTGGAAACCCTATACAAGGTAGCTATGAATCAAACTTGCCTCAATGGTCCTTAACAACAAAAATAACAACTATTATCAATAAGTCAAAGAAAAGTTTGCACATAGGGGGAGAAAAAAAAATGTGTTTGATTGTTACCAGAGATGAGAGAGGATAGGAGAGGAAAAGAGAGATAATCACTAACTATATAATTGTTCTTTTGTGCAGTGGGGTTAGCTGGTACTCATAACAACCCTATATAGCTTTTCTGAGAGCAGCTGGTGTGTTTGTATGATTGACCTTGTAGTTCTCATCCAATGTTAGCTGAAGGCAAAAGTATTATTTAATTATGGGGTGATCTGCACAATATGACTAAAGCAAAATAAGGCATGTAAACATGACACTGGAGTTACAGATTAGGTAAATACTACAACAAAGGTAAGTACAATTACTTACACAATTCCACATAATAAATTTAACAAATAATAATGCAAATAGTTAAAGGCAAGATGAGCATGTATGAGTAGGTGAATAGGACTACATCCACAACCATATATAGTCTTATATATATATATATATATCCATGTATTTAAATGTGCTTGACAGATGATATTTCTACAAGTATATTTTTATAAGCTGCAAATATATTCATGTATATAATAGATAAAAAACAATAATAAAGAATGAAGGGGGCAAAGTTATGTGAACACCTTGAAGGAAAGAATCATAGGTCCTGGGGGTTTAAGATGATAGTTGCAGAAAAAAAACAACAACAACAATTTTTTCTATATTTTCCCTGAAGTTAAAATAAAAAGCTTTTAATAATAAAAACAAAAAGTTAATCTATATTTTTAACAAAAATTAGAAAGATGCTTTTGACATAAAGATAAAAATAAGCTAAATATATTATGATGGAGAAACAGGAGAAACATATATCACGCAAATGACACCCAAATAAAAGAAGGAGGGACAATATCAATTTCTGATAAAACAGATTATAAGGTAAACCCAGCATGATAATGATGAACAACATTATATAATGATTAAAAGGTGAATAATATAAGATAACATAACTACGATAAATATATATGCATCACATGGAAGAGGCCCAAAATAAATAAAACAAAACTTTGACAGAACTGAAAAAACAAATGCACAATAGCGATGGTTGTTAAATGCAGTAGAGTTGGTTACAACACATGGCAACCGTGTATATGGTTCCTGAGGGTGCAAATATTTACAGGAGAATAAAGCCTCATGACTAGTGGGCTCAAACTGCCAACAGTGTGGTTAGCAGTCCAATGGTTATCCTAAAATGCTAGACATTAATATATAACTTTCAATGAAGGACATAACAGCTAGAAAAAAAAAATCAACAAAAATACAGAAGATCTAAATAACTCAATTGTCTAAGGCCAGGTTCTTTAGAGAAGAAAAACCAGTGAAATATATATATGTATATATAAGGTGTGGTACTTTGGATTAATGTGCTGGAGTGCAAAATGGGTTTGAAACACAAGGTTGGCAGTTCAAGCTTGCCAGCTGCTCTTTGGGAACCCTATAT
>NW_006408982.1:433167-439081 GCF_000296735.1 Chrysochloris asiatica
ATCACATATGTATTTCTATTTTACAATAAAAAGCAATATAAACCAATATCAATAATTCAGTCAAACACAGAAACATTTAAAAAATATTCAAGTTCAATCCTTTAGTCTACCTTGGACTAACCCCAATAAGCAAATGTCCTTGGGCCTCTGTCAGGGTGGATTCCAGTAGGCATGATCCTGGATCAACAATCCTTATTATCTGTAATGTTATTGGCTCCAGGCAACACCAGAAACTAACGTTCTTTCTTGTGGTTAAGTATTTTATCCCACGCCCCTCATTATTTCTCTTATAAAACCAAACACTTTCCACTCAGCTATTCTGAAGAAGGAGACGGTGTGCAAGAACACCCAAACATGTGGACAGTTCTGGATGGCTTACCAACCAGAATTTGACCAGATGAAGATAAAGAAGTATGATGGAGCAAGCATAGATTGCTACAACTTGATTAACTGGACCTTTGCTTATGGATGAAGCTGCCCCCAATTCTAACCAAATAGGGAAGAATTCTTCATATCAATGATCAAGCATGCCTCCTCAATATACTGGGTTGATAGGGATGGGTAACTTAGACTTCGACTATCAAAATTTGGGGACTATAAAGGCAAGAAATAGCTGTCTTATAAGCTTTCATGAGAGTGCTTAGTGTCAGTTGAGAGGAGTAAGATAGAAACCCTACTGAACAGTTTTCCTCTTGTATAGGTGGATCTGGTGATGTGGGGGATAAGATCTTTGACTCAATTGTGCATAATTGTTATTAGGGTCTAATGGTGATTGTCACAACTATAAATGTAGAAGTGGTGTATCTAAAAGAGGTGAGCAGTTAATCTGTCATTTCAGAAACAGAGGACCCTAGTATCATCAAGAGGGAAGAAAATGACAGGAGCAAGGGATCTTAATCAGAAAAGCAGTGAAAGCAGAGATGGTGGTAAAGGTGAGACAGAGCAACAGAGGACTATAGGCCCTTGGAATGAGAAAGGCAGTGTGACAGTGGGCAGGAGGCTGACTTGTAAAATGTGCCCTTTGGACATTTAAATGAATGTTTTAAACAGGATATGGGTACATCAAATAAATAAATAAATAAATAAATAAATAAATAAATAAAAGAGATAAATGCTGTTGGATGAGTGTGCATGGAGGTTATTATAATCATTACAATGATTTGCTGAACGTAAAAGTGGTGATCTGCCCTGCAAACTTTCAGTTGCTCATGAATGCTTTTCCAACAAACAAACAAACAAATGCTTCCATGAGTCTGAATCCATTGCAATGAATCCTCTCCTGACACTACAGGCACAACCAATGCAAGAACCATGTCTGACTTTCCCTGACTCCACAAGGGGAAAGGGGACTAAATTCAAAATCAGCCCAAGGTTGATTCCTTTGAAGTGGAGTAAGACTTGGCTCCACTCTATATCAGTGTCTTTAAAATTAATCAGACTTGAGAATCAATTTAGAAAACTCACCCTTATGATTTGTTTCTCTAGAACCCCACTCTTTCAGTACCACATATCTTAGACCAGGTTTTCAAGAGAAGCAAAACCAGTGAAATATATATACAGAGAGAGATAGAGAAGTTTATTATCTAGGATATGCCTTACAATTCTAGAGTCACAGGTATCCAGTGGAAGAGTGAGAATGTCCCTCCTGTATGCCCATTATATTGGGAGTAAAACACACACCCAAGAAAACATTATTTCTATTGATTAGCTGATCATAGCCACTCAACATAGAGCTCACTACACCCATGTCAGGTTCCACCACCATGGTAGGAAGCACATTCTAGCTGTCAAAACGATGGGAATCCTGGCATAGTCAAATTTACACAAAACTCTAACAACTATAACAATCAATCACTTTGGCCTTGTAGACATATACAGAACATTTCATCGAACATCAGCAGAATAAACATTTTTTTTTTCCAGTTCACATGGAAGATTCCATAAAATAGAACATCTCTTGCCCACAGGGTAAACCTTAACAAGTTTTAAAACACTGAAGTACTTAACACATCTTCTCAGATTAAAATAGTATAAAATTAGAAGCAAATGACAAAAGATTAAGGAGGAAAATAAATACACGGTAACTGGAAAACACTCTGCTTAAAACTACTGAGTAATACAAGAAATAAAAACATGAACTAAAAATATTACTTGAATCAAATGAGAAAGAAAGCACAACATACCAAATTTGACATTTTCTGCTCAATTCTTTTTTTTTTAATGTTTTATTGTGAATTATGTGATAGTTTACATGGGAGAACCATGGTTACAATCCCCTCCATGCATCAGTAACCAACCAAAGGGTATACCCTGCAAGCCTGCCCCCTGGTAATCAGCACACAGCCCTTCTTCCTCTCTGAGTCTAAAGTCAACTTTTACATCACAGTTTCTTCCATTTTCATATTCTTTTGATGCTTTCTTCATTACTCAACATCCTGCCCGTAGAATACTTCAATATTGCAACTTGGTGCATGAATATTTTCTTCAGTTCTTGTAGTTTGGGTAATGCTAAGACTGCTTTTTCCCAAAATTGTGAAAATACAGGAAAATTATAGCAATAAATGCATACATCCAAGAAGAAGAAAGAACCTTAATAAACACCTTAAAGCAAGAAACCCAATTATTACAAAAAGAACATAAAAAATAGCTTTTAGTCAGCAGAAGAAACAAAATACTCTACTTTTTTTTTTTGCTTTAATACTGTATTCTTATTTTTTGTATTTAATTAAAAAATTTTTTTATTGTGAATTGAGTGAAAGTTTACAGAGCAGATCACAGCTTTATATTCAACAAATCGTACACATTGGTTCATCTCAATGATTGCAGTGCCCTCCATGCAATAAATTGCCCCGCTTCCTCTCTGTGGTTCTTATTTGCCTTCCATCCTTTTTGTCCTTCTCAACTTTTGTTGTTGCTGTTATTGTGAATTATGTGATAGTTTACATGGGAGAACATTAGCTTTACATTCATCCTATCGCATATTGTTACATTGTCATGGTTACAATCCCCACCATGCATCATGAAACAACCAAATGTTACAACCTGAAAGCCAGCCCCCTGATTGTCAGCACAGAACCCCTCTCCCTCTCTGGGTCTAGAGTTCCCAGACGCTTCATCTCTCCACGTCATCATCTCTGCATCCATATCTGGCATCACAGTTTTTCTGGGTAGGGTCCCCACTCCACTTTCTACCTTGATGGTCCCAAGGACATCGGCTCCTGGACTTCAAAGTCAACCACTCCCCTTCTTTTGCTACAAGATGTCTACTTTTACATTTCCAGCCCTCACAGTCAGTCCTAATTATTCACTATTGCAAAACATGAGTCCTATCTCCATCTTCTTTCATCAGTCCGGCCTAGACAGTTTGGATACTACTCAGTGGAGATTCTTCCTTCCTCCATGCCCTCTGGATCTAAGTTCCCTCTTGAAAGCTTGTAATCCAGTCAGTTGTTGCCTGTGTAGCCACCCCCTTTTTGGGTAGCGAATGTCCAAGTTGCCCTTCCCTGTCTACCTTGTGTATTGAGGAGGTGTGAATGATCCTTGCTATAAAGATCTGTTCCCTGTTTTGAGCTACTGCATCCATAAGTGTAGGTCAAGTTCATGAAATTGTATCAGAAATTTTTTCCTCCTCTTTCTTCTTCTAGTTGAGCTCTGATCATCCAGCCATTGTAGCCAGATCAACTGGGTATTATCTGCAAGTGTGGATGTTCTTGTGCATATGCCCTCTCTTCTTATCATCTAAAGGGCTTCATTCTCCACTCTAGTCCTCTGTTGCTATGTCACTGACTCTGGACCCAGGAGTCTCAAGGTCTTGCCAAACTGCTGGCCAATCAAGTCTCCATTCAGGTTGGATTTAGCTTGTAGCTCATTGCTCTTTTTCCCTCACTTCCTCTTATCGGAGACCAACGTACCCATCAGTCAGAGCATGTGTCTGCTCCTGTATTCCCATTGAGTCTCAGTTTTGGAAGGGGGTTTGTCATGAGGGGACCTGACCACTTGTCTTGATGTCACCTGGGTGAGCAACTTATTTTTTCTTGTAGTAGTCAGTCGCAATACCATTATTGTTTTGTATTTTTCCTGTGGGTCTTTCTTTCACCAAGTATCTTATCTTCTTCTAGTCACTCCAGGTTGGTCTCCTTGTCCTTCCAGTGGAAATTTTCCACCTCAAAAGATTCTTCATGGGTTTCATGATTCCACCTATTGTCTTATGTAACGCAGAGGCTCCACAGGGAGCCTCCTTCACTGTGCACATTGTAGCCCCATTTTAGGTATGCCAATCAGTTATAGGCAGAAGACAAAATTAGAAGCTTTCTATGGTGATATTTCTGGCTATTCCTTTCTCTCCCTCCTCAAGTGTCTATTTTATAATGGTATGTCAGGGAAACCAAAATTCAAAAGACAGCCAAGTATCTTAATATTATTTCCACAGTTTTGCCCATTCCAACCATGTCTCAATCTCTGTATCCCAGAGCCCTGTTGTTCCAAGGCTGTACATAAATCATTTACCTCTATCCCACTTAGCCCATGGAAACCTGCCTAATTGGTTTCCCATCTGCATTGCATTGCTCCCCTTCCTAGCACAAAAACTATCCTGTGTCTATTACCTACCCTGTGCTTCACCATCTCCACCATTCCCTCACTCCACTCCCCATAACCTAGTAACCAGCAGAGAATCCCTTCCACCTTTAGTATGGGTTCTTTTTCTTTAGTGTTTTACAGTAGTGGTCCTATGCAGAATTTCTCCTTTTGTGATTGACTAAATTTACTCAACATAATGTCCTCAAGGTTCATCCACGTTATGTGATAGTGTACAGCTTCCTTGTTGTTATTCCATTGTGTATAGGTACCACAGTTTGTTTATCTAGTGTTCTGTTGATGGGCACTTACAATGTCTACATTTTTGCTATTGTAAATACTGCTGCTATAAACATTGGTGTGCATATATCTATTCATGTTATGGCTCATATTTCTTGTGGGTAAATACCAAGTAGAGGAATTACTGGATCATAAGTTACTTCTATTTCCAGCCTTCTGAGGAAGCCCCATACTGCTTTCAAGAGAGATGGGACCATTTTGTAATCCCACCAGCAATGCAGGAGTGTCCCAGTCTCTCCACATCCACCCAGCATTTATTTTGAGATGATATCTCATTGTTGTTTTGATTTGCATTTCTCTAATGGCTAGTGATCATGAACACTTCTTCATATATTTGTTGGCTGCCCAGATCTACTCATTGGTGAAGCGTCTGTTCATGTCCTGTGCCCATTTTAAATTGGGTTGTCTTATTCTTGTAGAGGTGTCGTTGTTTCCTATATATTTTAGAAATGAGTCCCTTGTCTGATGTGTCATTGCAAAAGATTTTTTTTTCCATTCTCTAGATTCCCTTTTTACTCTTCTTGTGCAGTATTTTGATGCAAATAAGTTTTTTTTTTTTTTATTATTTAGTATGTGCCAATCATCTCTTTTGTCTATTTTTGTTTGTATCATTTTCAAAATGTTTGGTAGTCTGTGTATTCCCTGAATTTTTTAATTGAATTTTTTCATTGATGATCTTCATAATTTGAGGATTCACATTTAGGTCTTCAATCCATGCTGAGATGGGTTTTGTATAAGACGTGAAGTAAAGGTCTTGTTTCAATATTTTGCATTCACTTTCCACCCAAAAGATGAAATATTTAGGAATAAATGTAACCAGAGAAACAAAGGGTCTATACAAAGAAAACAACACAAAACTACCACTAGAAAACAAAAGAGACTTACAAAAATGGAAGAATATACCATGCTTCTGGAATGGAAGACTAATATTGTAAAAATGTCAATACTACCCAAAGCAATCAACACATATAATGTAATTCCAATCCATATTGCAACTACATTCTTAAGAGAGATGGAAAAAACAATTACAAACTTTATA
>NW_006408982.1:439181-464152 GCF_000296735.1 Chrysochloris asiatica
AGACCTAGGATAAGAAAAAAAAAAAAAAAAAAAAACTGCTTAAGAAGAAGGACAACGTTGGAAACCTCTCACTCTCTGATTTCAAAATGTACTACATGTCTACAGTGGTCAAAAAGCTTGGTACTGGTACCATGAAAGATACATAGATCAGTGGAACCGAATAGAAAATCCAAAAATTAACCCTTCCACATTAAGCCAACTGATCTTTGATAAAGGGACAAAGTACATTGAATATGTAGGAGATAATCTCTTCAACAGATGGTGTTGGCAGAATTGGAAATGGATATGTAGATTGAAATAAGACCTTCATTTCACATCATACTCAAAAACGAACTCAACATAGATTAAATACCTAAATGTGTATCCCAGAATTGTAAAAGTTATCAATGAAATAATAGAGACAAATTAAAGGGCTCTAATACAGGGCACACACAGATACCAAAGAAGACAAAATAGATGATTGGAACAGTCTTAAAATTAGAAACTTATGCACATCAAAAGATTTCACCAAAAGAATAAAAAGGGAGTTCACAGAATGGAAAAAAAAATCTCTTGCAACAACATATCAGACAAGGCATTAATTTCTAAAATCTATAAGAAACTACAACAACTCTCCAAGAAAAAGGCAAATAACCCAATTAAACTGCACATAGGACTTGAACAGCCACTTCACTCAGGAAGACATTTGGGTAGCCACAAACACATGAAGACAGGTTCACAATCATAAGCCAATTTGTTGTTTTATTGTTAAGTGCCATTCAGTTGTTTCCAACCCATAGCAACCCTGTATAGTGCTTCTGAGGAGTGACTGGTGAGCTTGAACCGCCAATCTTGCAGTTCACATGGCTTTGCCGTCTGCCACATTAACCCACAGAGCCACACCATGACTCCCTTTTTTAGGAAGTTTCACAAGGGGGAGTTTAGTTTAAGAATGTGTGGGGAACGATAGAGTCCCCACTGAATAGTTTTCATCATGTTTAGACGGGTATGGTGAAAGGAGATGGGGATAAGATTCTTATGATTCATAGTAAATAATTCTTATTATGACTAATTGCAATTGTCACAACTGTAGAGGTATACATATTGTAACAAAAGCTGTAAGTAGTTAATATATTACAGTCCAGGAACAGAGGACCCTAGGACCATCAAGGGAGAAGAGTACAAACAGCATGTGGGACCCTATCCAGAGAAGCATCAACACCAGAGATGGAGGCAGAGATGATGACATGGAGAGATAGAGCAGTTGGGGACTGTAGACTCATGGAAAGAGAAAGGCTGTGTGCTTCTGGGCAGTAGGCAGGCTTGTAGAATGTGTCCTTTGGTTGTTTAAATGATTTTATATTCCTGAATGTTTTTGTGTACATACCACTCCCCAAAAAACAAAAACAAGAAGAGAAGTCATAGAAGAAAATACAGTTGAATGATGATGCACGAAGGGGATTGTAATCATTCCAATGAAATGATGAGTGTAAAACCAATGTTCTCTCATGTAAACTATCACTCAATTCACAATAACAATGTGGATAAAGAACAAAACAAAGTTGAACCTACAAAAATA
Organism: Chrysochloris asiatica; assembly: GCF_000296735.1. Taxonomy (NCBI): domain Eukaryota; kingdom Metazoa; phylum Chordata; class Mammalia; order Afrosoricida; family Chrysochloridae; genus Chrysochloris; species Chrysochloris asiatica. The sequence continues at coordinate 440,740 of NW_006408982.1, forward strand.
AAAAAAGATGGTAGCAGAATGTTATAAAAGTTGTGCGAGCACTTGGAATCTGTAGATAAGCACTAGAATCCTAACCACAAGGTTGTTGTTTTGAGCCTGCCAGTCACTGTCTTAGAGAAACATCAGGCTTTCTGCTTTAGTAAAGACAGCCTCAAAAACACTTTACTAGGTTGCTATGGGTTGAAACCTATTCAACAGTACTTAACAACAACGAGCATGAAATAAAAACTGTACTATTACAAATTTAAAGTGCTAGAAAAAAATTGATAAATTCCTAGAAACATAGTAGCCACATAAAAGGTGTCAATATGGCGTAGAAAACTTGAATAGATCCATTACAAGTGAAGACAGCTAAAAGATCATTTGGAAAAAAAAAAAAAAAAAAGTATAAAAACAACTACCAACTTCTGAAACGGCCTGACCCAATACCTTCTCTGCTGAATTTTACTAAGTATTCAGAGAAGACACAATACCAATTCTACCCAAATTATTCCAGAAAATATTTAAAAAGTCAGAATACTGAATAATTAAGTATATAAAGCAATCATAACCCTGACACTAAAATCAGGCGAAAACAACTTAAAAAGAATATTATAGACCAATATTCTTCATAAACACAGACATAAAAATTCCCAACAATATTTTAATAAAATGAATCCAGTACAATATTAAAACACAACCTAGCAGCATTCATACCATGTATGCAATGAATAAGCTGCACAAGGAGCATGAAAGATTATAGAAGAATGGATGCATTTGTGTTGTGGTGGTGAAGAAGAATAATAAAGTAAAATGAGCTTCTAAAACAATTTTGTCTTTATGGAAAGAAATAGAGACAGAATGCTCTGTAGAATCCAGGAGGATGAGACTTCATGTTTCATATGCTAATCAGATTATCAGGAGGGAACACTCCTGCATTACTGGTGAGATTGGAAAATGGTCCAACCTCTCTGGAAAGCAATGTGGCACTGCCTCAGAAGGTTGGAAATAGAAATACTTTCTGATCTACTTGGTATTTACCCACAAGAAATACGAGCCATAACACGAGTAGCTATATGCACACCAATGTTCATAGCAGCACTATTTACAATAGCAAAAAGATGGAGACAGCCAAAGTGCCCATCAACTGAAGAATGGATAAACAAATTGTGGTACTTACACACAATGGAATACTATGGTTCTTTGAAGCTAGAAGTTACCGGATAACATTGATGAAATTTGAGGACATTATGTTGAGTGAAATTAATCAGTTACAAAAAGAGAAATACTGCATAGGACCACTACTGTAAAAGACTAAGTAAAAGAACCCATATTAAAGGGGTCTGGATTATTTGCTAATTTCTGGGATGTGGGGTTAGGGTGATGGGTAGGAGGGGAGGGTGGAGAACAGGACAGGGAATAGACACAGGATAGTTTGGGGGCAATATAAAAGAAGGGAGAGGGGAATGGAATAACAAAACAGATGGGAGAACAATAAGGCAGGTTTGCATGGGCTAAGTGTGACAGAGATAAATAATGATGTATGCACAACCTTGGAACAACTGGGCTCTGGGGTACAGGGATTGAGACATGGTTGGAATGGGGAAAAGGGGGAAAATAATATTAAAATGCTTGTTTGTCTTTTGAAACTTGGTTTTCTTTGCATTACATTATAAAATAGACACTGGGGGTGGGGGTAGAGGAAGGAATATCCAGAAATATCATCATAGAAAGCATGTAAGTCTGTCTTCTGTCTATAACAGATTGGAATACTTAAAATGGGTCTACAACGTGCCCAGTGAAGGTGGCTTCCTGTGGAGCTGCTGCATTATATAAAACTATAGGTGGAATCCTGAACAGTATCCAGAATCTTCAGAGGTGGAAAATTTCCACTTGAAAGGATGGGCAGACCAGCCTGGAACTGCTTGAAAAACAGAAGAAACTTCTTGAAAGAAAGACTGACAGGAAAAATACAAAACAATATTGGCAGAGCAAATGATTGTTATAAGAACAATCAAGTTGATCGCCCAGGAAACATCAAGGTAAGTGGTCGGGTCCCCTCAGAGCAAACCCCCTTCCAAGACTAAGACTCAGTGGGAATACACACTCTGATTGGTGACCACGTTTGTCACCAATAAGGGGAATCAGGGAAAAAGAGCAATGAGATGTGAGCTAAGCCCTACAACGTTCAATAGACTCACGTGAAGCCGGGTGGATACCTGGTTGGCCAGCAGTGTCGCAAGACCTGGGGACTCTTGGGTCCAGAGTCAGTGGCATAGCCACAGAAGACTAGAGTGTAGAGTGAAGTATCCAGTTGATAAGAAGAGACGGCATATGCATAAGGACACCCACACTTGTAAAAAATATCCACTTGAACTGGCTTTAATGATTGGATGATCAGAGCTCAACTAGAAGAAAAAAAAGATGAAAAAAGAGTAATCTGATACAATTTGATGAACTTGACCTACAATTCTTTACAGCAAGACTCATCCCCCCTCCCCCCTCCATACAAAGTAGACAGGAATGGGCAACTTGGACATTGGCTACCCAAAATTGGGGCCTACAAAGGCAAGAAGTGATTGGCTTACATACTTTCAAGAGGGAACCTAGATCCAGAGGTTGTGGAGGAAGGTAGAATCTCCACTGAGTCGTGTCCAATCTGTCTAGGTGGGGTTGATGAAAGGAAATGCAGATAGGTCTCTTGTGATATAATAGTGAATAATTGTTATCAGGACTGATTGTGAGGGTTGGAAATGTAAAGATAGACATTTTGTAGCAAGGAGGGGAGTGGTTAACTTTGTAGTCTAGGAGTGGATCTACCAGGGAGCATCAAGGGAGAAGAGCGGAGTGAGGGACCCTAGCCAGAGAAGCAGTGATGCCTGGGATAGAGGCAGAGATGATGACATGGAAAGATGGAGCAGCTATAGCTTTAGACCCAGAAAGGGAAAGGGGTCTTGTGCTGGTGACCAGGGGACAGGCTTGCATGATGCATGGAGGGGATTGTAACCATAGCAATGAAATGATATACGATAGGATGAATGTAAAACTAATGTTCTCCCATGTAAACTATCACATAATTCACAATATAACATTTTTTTAAAAAAGAAAAAACAGAAAGAGGTATTGCGAGTACCTGAAAAAGAATTCAGTAGAATTATATTTGTTGTTTTTATTTTTGTTAAGCACCATCAAGTCTGTTCTGACTCATAGCACCATGCATAGATTTTCTGAGGAATGGCTGGTGATCTGAAACTGCCAAACTTTCAGTAAAAATTGACTTTTGAGTCCAGAATACTAACCCACAGCACAACACCAGAACTCCAGAATGACATTTTAAGTACCTATGTAAGAACTCATAGTGTGTCACTGTGGGTTAATGCACTGGACTTCAAAGTTGGTTTGAACTGCAAGGTCGGGAGTCCATGTGTACCAGCCACTTTTTGGAAACTTTATACAGAGTTGCTATGGGTCAAAACAGACTTGATGGCACTTAACAATAACAAAACTATATAAAGAAAGATTGAGAAAAATCAAGGAAGAAATAAAAAAATGTTACAAGAAAAATCAAACAAAATAGATAAAAGATTGGAACCAATACAAAATGTACAAACAAAAATCCAGAAGATTAACACTAAGTTATCAGAAATAGACAATACACTGAAAGGCCAAAGGAGTAGATTTGAATCACTGGAACCTAGAATTAGTGAAGTGGAAGATAAATTTCTCAGTACTAACAGGTTAGAAGAATAATAAGAAAAACAAGCAAACAAACAAAAAGAAAGCCTAAAATTCATGCAGGACAACATGAAGAGAAATAACCTACAGTAAACTGAAATTCCAGAACAGGAAGAGACAAAGAAAACCACAGAAAAGATCATCAAAGAGATGCTGGAAGAAAATTTCCCTAACATCACAGAAGATGGGAAAATAAGCAATCAAGAAGCTTAATGAACCACAGGCATGAGAGACCCTGCAAGAAAATCACCAAGACATATTTTAATCAAACTCTCGAGTATCAAAGACAAGGAAAGAAACCTGAAAGCAGCTCAGGTAAAATGAAATGTCATGTACAAAGGAATACTAATAAGATTAAGTTCTTATTTCTCAGCAGAAACCATACAGGCAAGAAGAAGGCAATGGAGAGACATGTACAAAATTCTGAAAATGAAAAAAAAAAAACTACCAACAAAGCATCTTGAACCCAGCAGAGGTGTCCATCAACTATAACAGCAGAATTAGAACATTTCCAGATGAACAGAAATGTAAAAGCTTTATAAAACCCAAGCCAACTTTCCAAAATATATAAAATGGTGTTCTTTCGACTGAGAAGCAACAAAAGCAAAGAACAACTTGAGATTGCCATACATGGCTTCACCCCAAAGTATACAGACCAGATATGAAAATGACCAGAGTAAAACAAAGCTACCAGATGGCAAATAGGGAATCTGAGATGTCAGTCTATGATGAGGACAACCATAAAAGGAAAGGGGGGAATATAGTTATAGTGTTGCAGGTGGTGAGCCAGTCAGGTAGATTTCAAGATAAAATAGAGTGTTTTAAACAGGGAAGAAATTAACGAAGTACAGGGTAACCTCAAAGAAACTTAATACACATTCATATCATATCAAGAAAAGGAAAATCCATTAAGATTTTGGAAACATCAAAACTGTGAAGACATTGGAGTTTCCGGTTTTGGTGGGCAGCAGAGACAGCCAGGTAAGAAAGGGTCCATGGGGGAGGGATTGAAAACCCAGAGAATCTCTGCTCACGGAACACTGCCAGAGCTCTGGATCCAGCATAAGATACAGGGTGGCAGTTTCTCGCATGCACAAATGAAAACATCACCATATAAAGGAAAATACTGTGAGTTAAGAAACAATTTAAAATGAGACTCCCTCTGCAAACACCATGTCTGGGCAGAGTTCACAGTGTGAGACTACAGCCAGATTGCCACAGGGAACCAGAGCAAAAAAAGACACAATGACATTTTGCAAAAGGAAGTTTGGGGATTCTACATAATTTTTCCTCCTATTCTGTGTCGTGCCTTCTTTGCCCAGCCCACACCCCTTCAACTGGGTGGGTGGGCACCCTCAGCATCACCACCACTCAAAAAAGTCCAATTCAGAACCCATATTTTTCCCACAGCACAGAGATAAAGAGCTTGGCAGCTCTTTATGATATCAGTTTGTGGATCCCAGCCCTAAAGTTAACTTGTGTGGAACCCTTTACTCGGGCCTATAGTGCAAGAAAAAAATATGGTCTGGAGTGACAGACAAACCATATGAACAATCTGTAAAACCCCAATATAAAAGGACACAACTATCTCAAGAATTACGCTGTGCACACGGAGATACCTAACTGACCTTCAAAGACAAAAATATTAAGCAATCTTTTCCCCATTAACTTCTCAATATCTATCTTCGAAACTCTATGGTGGTGACTAGAGGAGGGGCCTGAGAGAGTGGACACCCCCACCGCCAGATGGAGGCTTCTATGGTGCACACACACTGCTTGTGTATCAAGGTGACTGGACAGTCAGTCACAGTTTTATTTTTGTTTCAAAGTGGTGGTTTTGTCTCTGCTTTTATATTGCTTCCGCTCTTGGTCCTTTTGATCACAAACTTTTCCTGGAGGTGGGAGATTTTTCTCCCTACATTAACCAAGAAAAGTCGGAAATCATGGCCATATAGCCAAGCTACAAGCAAATCCCATAATATTCCACCATTGCTAAAAAAAATCCAATAACAGTTGCTAAGCATTACATGTGAAAAGGGAAGCCTATTTCTTGATCATATCCACGAGGAGACACCCACTAAGCTTAATAACACAATAATAAACATCCATTTAAGCATTAAAAAAGACCACTGGAAATGAGCAACAAAAAACAAGAAAAGGTCTCAAAACATGTCCAAAACCAGAAAAGTTTAATGGGGATATATAAGCTGAAGACAGACAATGGCTCCCCAAAAGAGGCAGAGTGGATTTTTTATTTGCCTGAGATGGAATTCAGAAAAATGATATGGAAACAAATTCAAATACTCCAAAAAGGGATGGAGGAAAACAAGGAAGAAGTCAGGAAAGTACTACAAGAAAAATCAAACAACATTGGAAACAATTGAAAACCTGCACAAAGAGGTCCAGATGATTAATAATAAAATATCAGAAATGGACAATGCACTGAAAGGAGAAAGGAGCAGAATAAACGAGATGGAAGCCAGAACTAGCAAGCTGGAAGACAAATTTCTCAATACTACTAACATAGAAGAGCAAGCAGAAAAAAAGTTTTCAAAAATCTGAAGAGAGTCTAAGATTCATGCTGGATAACACGAAGAAGAACAATTTAAAAATTATTGGTATTCTGGAATAGGAAGAATCAGAGAAGAACAAAGAGGAGATAGTTGAAGAGATATTGGAAGAAAATTTCCCTAACATCTTGAAAAATGAAAAGATAAATATTCAAGAAGCTGAACATACCACAGGAATGATAGACCCCCAAAGAAAGTCACCAAGACATATAATAATCAAGCTCTCCAAAATCAAAGACAAGGAGAGAATCCTAAAATTGGCCAGAGAAAAGAGAAGTGTCACTTACAAAGGAAATCAAGTCAGATTACATTCTGACTTCTCAGCAAAACCATGCAGGCAAGAAGGCAATGGAGAGACATATACAAAACCCTAAAAGAAAAGAAAACAAAAAAACCCCTGCCAACCAAGAAACATCTATCCAGCAAAACTAATAATCAAATAAGACGGTGTAATCAAAACATTCCAGGATAAACAGAATCTAAGAGATTTGTCAAAACCAATTCAGCACTTCAAAACATCCCAAAGGGAGTCCTTTGTACTAAAAACCAACAAGAACACAAGAGCCAGAGATTGACAGCCACGGCAACAACACTTGGAAATCAATCAACAGATAGCAGAGTTCAGAACAGAAAAACAAAAAACAAAAAACAAAAAACAAAACCCTATAACAACAAACTTAAAGACCTGGAAGGTCAACCAAAGAACAAAATAATATAAATGTCAAAGAAGGGATAAATGTAGGAACAGAGATCCAGGTGGTGATGATGTTAGGTAGATTGAAGGATACAATGGATTCTCTTAAATGGAGAGAAAAGTTAATAGACTATAAGGTAACCCTTAATACTTTACAACTTACCAACTTACCATGAAAATGAACTTCCAAGCAGAACAAGCAAACATGAAAACTAAGAAGAGACTGACAAGAAATAGCACAAAAAACACAAACTCAGCACAAGAAGGCAAGAACAAAGGAACAAACAGCACTACCAAAAAATTAATATAATGGCAGCAATTAATTCATATCTATTGATAGTTATATTGAATATCAATGGATTGAATGCAACAGTGAAGAGACAATGCATGATTGGATAAGAAAACAAGATCCTTCAATATACTGCCTGCAAAAGACACACTTTACACACAAAGACTAAAACAGACTAAAAGTTAAAGGATGGGAAAAAAATACCAAGCTAATTGCAGCGCTAAAAAAGCAGGAGTGTAAATTCTAATTTCTGATAAAGTATACTTTAAGACAAAAACCAGCATAAGAGAAAAAGAAGGACACTATCTCATGATTAAAGGGTCAATTGCACAAGGCGACATAACCATAATAAATATCCATGTTCCCAATGAAAAAGCACCAAGATATATGAAACAAACCTTACTAGAACTGAAAAAAGAAATAGTTAAATCTACAATTATAGTGGGAAATTTTAATATGCCTCTTTCCAAAAATGGACAGAACAACCAGAAAGAAACTTGTCAACGTTACAGAAGAACTAAACAGCATCAACAACCAACTTGAACTCATAGATGTGTACAAAGCATTCAGTCCAACAGCAGCATAATATACTTTCTTCTGCAGTGCAGATGGAACATTCTCCAGAATTGTTCATGTGTTAGGTCACAAAGCAAGCCTCTATAAATTTACAAACATCAAACTACTTCAGAGCATCTTTTCAGACCAAAATGCTATAAAACTAGAAATCAACAAGAAGAAAACTATGGAAATAAAGTCGAATACATGGAAACTGAACAACATCCTTTTGAAAAATGACTAGGTAAGAGAAGAAATTAAACGTGAGTTCATAAAGTTCCTAGAAACAAATGAGAATTTAAACACAAAATACCAAAATCTTTGGAACACAGGGAAAGTGGAGTTGAGAGGAAAATTTATTGTGATAAATGCACACATCCAAAAAGAAGAAAGAACAAAAATTAACACATTAACACAATATCTCCAACCATTAAAACGTGACCATCAGAGGAAACCTACAGTAACCAAAAGAAAGGAAATAATAAAGATAAGAGCAGAAATAATTGAGTTGGAAAACATAAAAAAGTATAGAAAAAACCAATGAGAAAAGAAACTGGTTCTTCGAAAGGATTAATAAAATTGACAAACCACTGGCAAACTTAAACAAAAGAAAAGAGGGAGAAGACACAAATGACTCGCATTAGAAACCACACGGGCAATGTCACAATGGAACCAAATGAAATCAAAAGGATAATAACAGAATATTATGAAGAGTTATACTCCAACAAATTCAAAAACTTAGAAAGGTGGATACATTTTTTGAAAAACATGACCTACCAAAACTTACCCAGAGTGCAGAAGAAAACTTGAACAGACCCACAACAAAAGAATAAATATATCAGGTCATCAAAAATCTTCCAACAAAAAGAAATCTAGGTCCAGATGGCTTCACTGGTGAGTTCTACCAAACATTCATGGTAGAGCTGTCACCAATTCTACTCAAATTATTACAAAACATAGAGGAGGACGGAAAATTTCCTAATACTTTTTATGAAACAACAATAGCCCTCATATCAAAACCAAGGAAGGACATCACTAAGAAAGAAAACTACAGACCAATATCCCTCATGAACATAGATGCAAAAATTCTCAACAAAATCCTAGCCAACAGAATTCAGCAGCACATCAAAAAATAATACATAATGAACAAGAGATTCAACATTAGAAAAACAATGAATGTTATCCACCACATATACAAGAAAAAGGAAAACAAACAAACAAACAAACACATGATCATATCGATTGAGCAGAAAAGGCAGGTGACAAAATCCACCATCCATTCCTGATATAAACACTCAACAAAGTAGGAAATGAAGGGAAATTCTTCAACATAATCAAGAGCATATTTCCAAAGCCAACAGCCTACATCACTCTTAATGGAGAGAAACTGAAAGCCTTCCGTCTGCGAGCAGGAACCAGACAAGGATGCCTTTTGTTACCACTCTTTTTCAATATTTTTTTGGGAGTATTAGCCAGAGCTATACTTCACAGAAGGGAAATTAAAGACATCAAAATTGGCAAAGAGGAAATAAAACTCTATTTGCAGACGATATGATCCTATACATAGCAAACTCGAAAGACTCAGTAAAAAAGCTACTAGATATCGTTGGAAGATTCAGCAATAAGATCAACATACAAAAATCAGTTGGATTCCTCTATAATAACAATGACAGTGCTGAAAAAGGCATTAGGAAATAAATAACATTTATAATAGTCACACCAAGGATGAAATATTAAGGAATAAACGTAACCAAAGAAACAAAGAAATTACAAAGCACTGCTGCAAGAAACCAAAAGAGAATTACAAAAGTAGAAGAAGATACTATGTTCCTGGATAGTAATACTCAACGTTGTGAAAATGTCAATACTATCTCAAATAATTTACACATATAATGCAATCCCAATCCAGATTCCAGCATCATTCTTCAAAGAGATGGAAAAGACAATTACAAGCTTTATATGGAAAGAAAGAAGACCCAGGATAAGCAAAACACTGCTCAAGAAGAAAAGCAAGGTTGGAAAACTCTCACTACCAGATTTGAAAATCAACTGCACAATGAAATCTACTGGTACAATGAAAGATGCATTTATCAATTGAACAGAATCGAGAATCCAGAAATTAACCCATCCATATACAGTCAAATAATTTTTGACAAAGTGCCTAGGTATGTTACATGGGGAGAAGATAGTCTCTTTAACAGATTGTACTGGCAGAATTGGAAAGCGGTATGCAAAAGATTAAAACCAGACCTTTGCTTCAAACCCTGTAAAAAACCAACTCAGTGTGGATTAAAAACCTAAATGTGAATCCTAAAATTATGAATGTCATCAATGAAAAAATAGGGCCAAATTTGAGGGCTATAATACAAGGAATACAGAGACTAGCAAACATTTTGAAAAGTATACAAACAAAAGTAGACAAAATAGATGATTGGGACATACTAAAAAATTTTTAAATTACGTGCATCAAAAGATTTTACCAAAAAAGTAAAAAGGGAACCCACAGAATGAGAAAAAAATATTTTGCAATGACACATCAGACAAGGGATTCATTTCTAAAATATATAGGAAAGGACAACAACTCTACAAGAAAAGAACAAATAACCCAATTTAAAAATGGGCACAGGACTTGAACATACACTTCACCAAGGAAGAGATGTGGGCAGCCAACAAAAACAATCACTAGCCATTGTTGTTGTTGTGAAGTGCTGTCGAGTGGATTCCGGCCCATAGAGACCTTGTATAGGGTTTCCAAGGAGGAGCTGATGAGCTTGAACCACCGACCTTGCAGTTCGAACGACTTTCTAGTCTGAAGCATTAGCCCACATTGCCACACCAAGGCTCTATTGGTTGTGGTGAGTGTGTGTCGTGCAGTCAGTTCCTACTCATAGCGACCCTGTACAGGGTTTCTGAAGTTGCAAATCTTTACAGGAGCAGAACCCCTCATCTTTCTCCCGCGGAGCAGCTGGTAGTTTCAAACGGCTGACCTTTCGGTTCACAGCCCGATTCGTAACCACTACACTTCCAGAGGTCCTCTAGGACTCTATTAGAGAGATGCAAACCAAAACAACAATGAGATATCATCTCACACCAAGTAGAGGACAAAAAAATGCTGGCGAGGATACGGAGAGACTAGGACCCTCCTACATTGTTGGTGTGGGATTCCAAAATGGTCCAACCACTCTGGAAAGCGATAAGGAGCTTCTGTAGAAGGTTGGAAATAGAAATACCTTATGACCCAGCAATTCCTCTACTTGGCATTTAACCACAAGAAATACGAGCCAAAACACGAGTAGATATATGTACACAAATGTTCATAGCAGCACTATTTACAATAACAAAAAGATGGAGACAGCCTAAGTGTCTTTCAATTGAAGAATGAATAAACAAACTGTGGTAATACACACAATGGAGTACTGTGCTACCTTGAAGTACAACAAGGAAGCTGCAAGACACTGCATAACATGGATAAACCTTGAGGACATTATGCTGAGGGACATTGTTGTTTGTTGTTGTTAAGTGCTGTGGAGTTGGTTCTGACTCATAGTCACCCTGCACAGGGTTTCTGAGTCTGTAAATCTTTACAGGAGCAGAACGCCTCATCTTTCTCCCATGGAACCGATGGCAGTTTCAAACTGCTGACCTTGAGATTAGCAGCCCGATTCATAGCCCCTATGCTACCATAGCTCCTTATGAGGGAAATTAGTCAGTCACAAAAGGAGAAATACTGCATAGGATCATTATTGTAAAAGAGTAAGAAAAAGAACCCACACTAACAGGGGGATAAATATTATATATATTTGCTTATCAAAAGGATATATGGAATGAGAGGAGGGGAGGGAGGGAAGGGAAAATAGAGCACAGGTTAGGGAATAGACACAGGATATCTTGGGTGCAGGGAGGGGGCGGGAGGGCAATACACAAGAAGGGTGAGGGGAATGGAAGAACAATTGTGAAGGGAGAAAAGTTAGGTAGGTTTGCATGGGCTAAGTTGGAAAGAGGTAAATGATGATGTATGCACAACCTTGGAACAATAGGGCTCTGGGATACAGGAACTGAGGCATGATTTGAAAGGGTAAAAGAGGGGAATAATGTTATGATGCTTGACTGTTTTTTAAATCTTGACTTCCTTTGCCTACCATGTTAAAATAGATATTTAAGGGGGGGAGAAAGGAATAGACAGAATCATCACTGCAGAAAGCTTGTAAGTCCATATTCAGCGTATAACTGATTGGAATACCTTAAAGGGGGCTAGAAGTTGCCAAGTGAAAGAGGCTTCTTGTGGAGGCTTTACATTGCACAAGACTATAGGTGGGCTCCAGAACCCCATCCAAAACTGACTGAGGTAAGAAATTTCTGCTGGAAAGAATGAGTAGACCAACCTGGAGCGGCTATAAGAACAGAGGATATTCCAGGAAAGAACCAGCAGGAAAAATCCCAAGCAATAACAGCAATCTGATTGATTACTACAAGAACAAGTAAGCTGTTCACCCAGGAGCCATCAAGGCAAACGATCAGGACAGCTCAGAGTAAACCCCCATCCAAGATTGAATAGGCATGTGGTCTGGCTGGTGACCATGTTGGTCACTGATAAGGGGAAGAGGGGGAAAAGACAGCATTGCAGTTGTGAGCTAAGCCCAACTATATTCAATAGACGACTGTGAACCCTGGTGGTGCCTGGATGACCAGCAATATGGCAATACCCGGGGACTTCTGGACCCAGACGAAGTGACATGGTCACAGAGGACTAGAGCGGAGAGTGAAGCATACAGCTGACATGAAGCGAAGGGAGAGGAACAAGAACACTCATACTTGCAGATAGTATTGGCTTGAACTGGCTTCAATGGCTGGATGATCAGAACTCAACTAGAAGACGAAAAAAGAGGCAGGGGGAAAAAGAGTAACCTGCTACAATTTTATGAACTTTCCCTATAGTTATGGATGTAGTAGCTCAAAAAAATAAACAAATCTTTACAGTGAGGATCACACCCACCCCCTCGGTATGCAGAATTGACAGGGATGGGCATCTTAGACATTGGCTACCCAAAATTGAGGCGGGATGGGGGCTACAAAGGCAAGAAGTGACTGGCTTACAAGCTTTAAAGAGGGAGCCTAGTTCCAGATGGGGAGGAGGAAGGTAAAATCACCACTGAATGATTTCCAATCGGTTGGGACCGGGCTGGTGAAAGGAAATGGGGATAAGACTCTTGTGGTACAATAGTGAATTATTGCCATCAGGACTGACTGTGAGGGTAGGAAACACAGAGGTAGAGGTTTTTTGACAAAAGAAGGAGAGTGATTTATTTTGCAGCCCAGGAGCGGAGTTCCCTGGGACTATCAAGTGAGAAGAATGGAGAGCGGGATCCTACCCCGAGAGACAGTGACACCAGTGATGGCGACAGAGACAATAACATGGACAGATGGAGCGGTTGGGGACACTCAACTCAGGGAGGAAGAAGGGCTTTATGCTGGCAGTTGGGGGATGGGCCTGTGCAGTGTAGCCTTTGGTTATTTGATGATGCATGGAGGGGATTGTAATCATTGCTATGAAATGAAATACGATAGGATGAATTTAAAGCTGTTGTTCTCCCATGTAAACCTCATGATAAAAACTAAAAAAAACAAACAACAATAACAACAAAACCTGAATAAATTGACAAGAAAAAGCACAATACTCAGCACAGGAAATCATGCAGACCAAAGAAACCAGCAGCACCACAGACAAACAAACAAACAAATAAACAAACAACAAAATGACTGCTATCATTGCATATCTATCAATACTTACACTGAATGTCAATTGATCAAATGCACCAGTCAAAAATGGAGTGTAGCAGAATGGATAAGAAAACAGGATCCTTCATTATGCTTTATATAAGAGAAATACCTTACACACAAAGACAAAAATAGTTTAAAAAACAAATGTTGAAAACATTACATCAATCTAATTACAATAAAAAAGAGTAAGATTGGCAATATTAATCTCTAATAAAATAAACTTTAAGGCAAAAAACAGCATAAGATATAAATGCATACATTATCAAATGATTAAAGGGTCAAATGAACAAGAAGATACAACCAAAACAAATTTCTGTGTACTACTGTGACTCAAAATATATAAATCAAACTCTAGTAGAATTGGAGAAAGAAATAGACATCTCTATGCTAATAGCAGTTAAGAAATCACAGAACCTATTGTCCTAGGCAAATTTGTTACAAAATTTGTAACAAAAATTGTAACAAAAAATTTGTTAATGTGTTAAAAGCAAAGAATTAATTTTGAGGACTAAGTCTGCCTGACCCAATTGCTTTATATGCATGTGAAAGGCGGACAGTGAATAAGCAAGTAGATCCATCGAAGAATCAATGTATTTGAATTATGTTGTTGGCAGAAAAGTATTAGTAGTACCATGGACTACCAGAAGAACAAACAAACCTGTCTTGAAAGAAGTACAATGAGAATGCTCCTTAGAAGACCTTTTACTTTGGACATTTTGTCAGGAAGGACCAGTCACTAGGGAAGGACATCATGCTTGATAAAGTGGAGGTTCAGCAAAAAGTGGAAGACTTTCAATGAGATAGATTGACACAGTGGCTGAAACAATGGGCTCAAACATAATAATTGTGAGGATGATGTTTGTTGTTGTTGTTAGGTGTCATTGAGTCGGCACCAACTTATAGCGACCTTAAGCACAGCAGAATGAAACATTGTCTGATCCTGGGCCAACCTCACTACTGTTGCCACACTTGAGTCCATCGATGCTGCCATTTGGCCAATCCATCTCGTTGGGGGTCTTCCTCTTTTTCTCTCACCCTCCATCTTACCAAACATTATGTCCTTCTCCAGCAACTGTTCCTTCCTGACAATATGCCCAAAGTATAAGAGACGAATTTTGGCCATCTTGGCCTCTAAGGAGCACTCTGGCTGTACTTCATCCAAAACAGACTTATTGGTTCTTTTGGCAGCCCATGGCACTTTTATTCTCCTCCAACACCATAATTCAAAGGAGTCAATTATTCTACAGTCTTCCTTATTCACTGTCCAGCTTTCACATGCATATGAGATTATTGAAAACACCATGGCTTGGGTCAGGCCACCTTAGCCCTCAAGCTGACATCTTTGCTCTTCAACACTTTAAAAAGTTCTTGGGCAGCAGATTTGTCTAATAATGTAGGACTGGAAAATATTTTGTTCTGTTGTGCTTATGATCATTATAAGTTTGAAATTATAAGTTTGAAATGGCTCAAGGACATAATATGAGAGATAAAGTTTGGCCAGCTTGGCTTCCACAGTGCACTCTGTCTGCACTTTTTTAAATACAGATCTTTTGGTTCTATTGGCAGTCCATGTCACTTTCAATATTCTCCTCCAGCACCATAACTTGAAAGCATCAATTCTTCTACGATCTTCCTTATTCATTGTCCACCTTTCATATGCCTATGAAATTATTGAAAATACCATGGCTTGGGACAGGTGTACCTTAGTCTTCAAGCTGACATCTTTGCTCTTCAACACTTTAAAAATGTCTTGTGCAGTAGATTTGCCTAATGCAATATGTCATTTGATTTCTTGACAGCTACTCCCATGAGTGTTGACAGTTGATCCAAGAAGAATGAAATCCTTAACAATTTCAATCTTTTCTCCATTGATAAGAATGCTGTTTATTGGTCCAGTGGTGAGGATTGCTGTTTTCTTGACATTGACATGCAATACATACCGAAAGCTCTGGTCTTTGATCTTCATCAGTAAATATTTTAAATCTTCTTCACTTTCAGCAAGCTAGGTGGCATCATCTGCATATCGCAGGTTGTTAATGAGTCTTCCTCCAATCCTGATGCCATGTTTTTCTTCATATAATCCAGCTTCTTGGAGTATTTGCTTAGCATACAGATTGAATATGTATAAAGAAAGAATACAACCTTGATGCATACCTTTCTTAATTTTAAACCATTCAGTATTCCCATGTTCTGTTCGAACAACTGTCTTTTGGTCCATGTACAGATTCCTCATGAGCACAATTAAGTGTTCAGAAATACTCATACTTTGCAAAGTAGTCCATAGCTTGTCATGATCCACACAACTGAAAACTTTGCATAGTCAATAAAGCACAGATAAACATCTTTCTGATATTCTCTGCTTTCAGCCAAGATCCATAGGACATCAGCAATGATATCCCTCATTCTACATCGTCTTCTGAATCCGTCTTGTACCTCTGGAAGTTCTCTGTCAATGTATGTTTGCAGCCATTTCTGTATTGCCTTTAGTAAAACTTTACTCTCATGTTAGAATTGTTTTAACTTTGGTGAAGAAAGAGGCAATATATAACAAGTGGTATAGATCACCACAAAATAGCCCAGGCAAAGGAGGATATTGGGAGAATAAAATAGCTAAAGACAACAAAAGTAAATAATATTGCATCTGTTGTCATTGCTATTGTTAAGTGCTGTTGAGTCTTTTTCGACCCATAGCGATCCTGTATAGGGTTTCAGAGGAGCAGCTGGTCAGTTTGAACCGCCAGCCTCACAGATCAAACTGACTTTGCAGTCCAGCACATTAACCAACAGTGCCACTCCAGTACTCCAATATTGCATATATAATCCTGAAATAATAATAATAATTTACGAGTGGATACATTGATAGATGTACAAGCTGAACAAGTAGGTTGAAGCAAATGATATTATGTCTCTCTCTCTCTCTCTCTCTCTCTCTCTCTCTCTCTCTGTATACATAGAGAGAGAGAGACAGTTAGATATAGATAGAATAATAATAGACTCCTGGTGAAGTGTTGGAGGATCAGCACTGGATTGTGAACCACGCTGTTAACATTTCAAATCCACCTGCTGCTCCTCAGAAACTCTCTACAGAGTCTCTATAAGTTGGAACCAACTTGTTGGTAGTTAACAACAACCATATATATATATGAGTCCTGGCGTGGCACTGAGGATTATGACGCAGGACAGCAAGGTCTGTTTGAACTGTATTATTGGCAGTTCAAGCTCACCAGTTGCTCCTCAGAAATCCTATACAGAATCACTATGAGTTGGAACCCACTTGACAGCACTTAATAACAACATAAAACAAAACAATAACTATATGTATATGGAGATAGATAGATAGATATGAATATTTGACAAAGGATATTTCTACATATGTTTTATGTATACTATAAATATATACATGAATATAGTAGATTATTCAGGTCGCAAAATTAAGAAACCCAAATACCTTGAGGAAATGAGTGACTGGGTCTCGATGCTCAGGATTATACTCAAATTCCATTGGCATAACGTAGTCCACATAGCGGCTTTTATCCTACTTTGGTGAGTAATCACTGGGATTTTAAAACCTTTTGAGTAGCCATCTAAGATGCAAATATTGGTGTCTCTCCATGCAGAGCAAAGGAGAGTGAATAAAATCAAAGACACATGAAAACAGATATTCTAAAGTACTAAGGAACAATGCAAACCTAAACCTCCAACTACTGAACCTCCACCAACTGTTATAGTTGGTGTCCAACTACAACAACTAACAAGTTTGAAACCATCACAATAGAAGTACCTGGAGGGTGTGGGAAAAAAACTGTGGAACAAAATTCAATATCTTAAATAGCTTGTTAGTCTGATAGAGACTGGTGGAACTTCAAGACTAAACTATGTGTTACCCTTCAATCAGGAACTGAACTCACTCCTGTGGTTCAAATATTATTCAAGCATAGTCAGGCCTATAACGTGAATGCTAAAACCTGAGATGTGTGCATGTATTAGAACAATCAACAATATGTGACAAAAAGGACAGCATTCACCCATGGATAAATCTCTGAAGGAATAGCAAAGAAGGACAACTGGAAATGGAAAGAACAGAGGGAAGTGAGTATTGCAAACAATATCACGAAACATTTTATATGATATGAATTGTTGAATGTGAAAAAAATTCTATGTAAATCATCACCTAAATCATAAAAATTTTGTTTAGTTTTAAGGAAACAAACTGTGTTAAATATAGGATGACAAAGGTAAGCTTCCTAGTAATCCCTAGGAAAATGAATACATACAAAAATCAAAATAAAGAAGAAAAATAAAAAAATATTTAGTAAACAAAAAAAACAGTAAGTTAAAGGAAAAGAAAATTTGTGCACAAAAAGAACTTAACACAGAAAACAAAGTAAAACAAAGACACTCTTAACTCAAAAATTATAATATTATGGCATCAGTAAGTTCTTATCTATTGAAAATCATAGTGAATATAAATGAATCATATTCACCAGTCAAGAGGCAGAGAGTGGTAGGATGAATATAGAAAATATAACCCATCAATATCTTGTTTACAAAATACACAATCTAGACAATAACACACAGATAATTTAAAAGAGTCATTCAATGAGATCAGGAATGTCAATATTAATATCCCAAAGGATAAAATACCTAGGATTCAATAAACTAAGATGTAAATGGCTTATATAATGAAAACTATAATACACTACTACAAGAAACCAAAGAAATTTTTATAAATTGAAGAACATACCATGCTCATGGATTGGGTTATCTCTCACTGGAATGGACACAAACTTATATCTATTCCAATCAGTTGGCCAGGTCTTCAAATTTCTTTGCATGATGAGTGAAAACTTCTGGTACTGCATCAGTGTGCTGAAAGATTTGACTTTGTATTCCATCAATTCTCAGATTATTCTTTGCAAATGCCTTCATTTCACCTTGAACTTCTTTCTTTGGCACTATTGGCCCTTGATCATATGCTGCCTCTTGAAATGGATGAATATCAACCATTTCTTTTTGGTATAGTGATTCTGTGTATTCCTTTCATCTTCTTTTGATGCTTTCTGTATCATTCAATACTTTACCCATATTATCCTTTGGAGGGACACAGATGGAGGGGAATCACAAGTTTAATCTAAAATATGAAATTTAATTAAAATACTATCCACAAACATTTGATTATAAATTACTTGACAAGAATTGAACTAGGTAGTAGGTAGTAGTAGTTCTCCAACTATATTATTCATAAAAATTCTCCTGGGAACTTATTTTAAAATAAGGAGAGAATCTTCTCTCAGAGAATCTGATTAACTAGGTCTGGAATGGTATCAGGTATTCACAATGTTAACAATCTGAACCATATTCTAAAAATTGTTACTGTAAAATAAATATTTGATGTCGGAAGAGGGAAGATGGAGTCTTGTTGATGCGCTCCACCCAGGCACTCCACGACATAGACCTGAAAATTCAAATGAAACAGATACACATGATAATCCTGTAACTCTAAGAATAAAAATGCAAAAATTTGATTAAATACTGATTGAAATAAGAAACAGAATTAAATCAGCTATTCAGGAGAGAGATAACAGGGACCTAACATAGTGTTGCCAGTTGAGAACACAGAAGGCAATATACAAGGGTGAGGAGAATCCAACTTCAAGACTTTTCCATTAAGACAGATATACAGTTAAAACAAATCTAAAGTGAAACAAGTTACACCTATCACCCAATTGCAACACTGGAGCAATGACAGATTGATCATGTTGACCCTGCTGATAGTTTCTCTTCACAAAAAGTAAATAGAGACCCAAGACCGCTCGCTCATCAACTATTCTACCCACCTGGAGACAGGTGGAGAAACACACCAGTGCTACCAAATTAGCAATCAAAGTAACCACACACACCCTCACACACCTCATCCACTAGAATATATCAAAACAAAAAGCAGGATGAAATAAACCAACACATAATCAACAAAAAGCACAACTCCAAAATATCTCAGAAAGCAGATGTCTTCAAGTCAAGCATAAAAAAATAACAAGATGACAAAAGCATAAACAAAATAAAAAAGCAGGAAGTATGTTTAAGGAAGAATAAATAATACCTGATATGAAAATCCAAAATTTTATAAATAAGGACTCTCAAGGGATTGAGAAAACTACAAATAAAATCAAAGAACATACAGACAAAACACTAGAGGAATTCAGGAAAACAATACAAGAGCAAAACAACAAAATAAATAGGCTACTGGAAATCATACAAAAACCCAAATGACAAATACAGAAAATTAATATGAGAATTTTTAAATGGAAAACACATTGGAAGGACAAAAAAGAAGGATCAATTAAATGGAACAGATCATCAAGTGATAAGACAAATCCCTTGAGACCAACTTGGATGAGAAGTAATAAGAAAAAAAGAATGAACAGTGAAGAAATCTTCTTGATATTATACTACAAAATCAAAAGACAATCTACCTGTTGTTAGAAATCTGGAACAGAAGGACTCAAAACACACAGATGCACACACACACACACATACACACACACACACACACACTCAGGGGGAGAGAGGATTGTCAAAGAAATTAAATCAAAATCACACAACAGCAAAAAGAAAACCCATTTGTCATTTTACTCCATTCCAAATCATCGTGACGATGAAAATTTTTGTGGAAGCAGAGAGCCTCACATTTCTCCCATGGCTGCTAACTACGATGTCCACAGCTTGAATCTACCGGTCTTTCTGCAGCAGATAGATGAGGCTTTCCACTCCTGTAAAGATTTCCAGCCTTGGAAAACCTATACAGGGTTGCTATGAGTCAGAACCTATTCCATGGAACACCACTACCACCAGCACCAAGTTTAAAACGGTCTGATCAGCAAGCCTGGTGTTTTATCTTTTAATAATTTTAATAATTTTGAGTTTTCTTCCACACAGTCTGTCAATATGAACCCTTTCAGAGCAGTTGGTAAGTGGTAACTGGACACCATCTAGTTCTTCTATTGTCAGAGTCCCGGAGACATATGACCATATGTCTCATTAGTCTGTTGGGCTAATTTATTCATAGCAACTTCAATTTTCATCACTTTTCTTTATTCTGCACTTGGAGAGACCAATAGCTGCAACTTAGATGGAGGTTCATGAGCTTTTTTTTTTTTTTTAATGTTTTATTGTAAGTTATGTGATAGTTTATATGGGAGAACATTACTTTTACATTCATCCTATCGTATATAGTTTCATTGCCATGGCTACAATCCCCTCCAAGCATCATCAACCAAACAAAGGGTACACACTACAAACCTGTCCCCTGGTTGTCAGCACACAGCTCTGCTCTCTCTCTGGGTCTAAAGTCCCCAGCTGCTCCATCTCTCCACGTCATCATCTCTGCCTCCATCTCGGGCTTCACTGCTTCTCTGGGTAGGGTCCCATTCTCCGCTCTTCTCCCTTGATGATCTCAGGGACCTCTGCTCCTAGACTGCAAAGTTAATCACTCCCCTCCTTGCTACAAAACATCTACCTTTACATTTCCAACCCTCACAATCAGTCCTGATAACAATTATTCACTATTGCATTACAAGAGACCTATCCACATTTCATTTCATTAGCCTCACCTAGACAGACTGAATACTACTCAGTGGAGAGTCTACTTTACTCCACACCCTCTGACTCTGGGTTCCCTCTTGAAAGCTTGTAAGCCAGTCACTTCTTGCCTTTGTAGCCCACCCATTTTGGGTATCCAATGTCCAAGATGCCCATCCCTGTCTATTCTGTGTATGGAGGGGGGTGGGAATGATCCTTGCTGTAAAGATTTGCTCGCTCTTTTGAGCTACTGCATCCACAGGTGTAGGCCAAGGTCATCAAATTGTATCAGATTACTCTTTTATTTCCTCTTCTTTATTCTTCTAGTTGAGCTCTAATCATCCAGTCAGTGAAGCAGGTATTATCTGCAAGTGTGGGTGTTCTTGTGCATATGCCGTCTCTTATTATCAGCTGGACGCTTCATTCTCCAATTTAGTCCTCTGTAGCTATGTCACTGATTGTGGGCTAAAGAGTCCCCAGGTCTTGCCACACTGCTGGCCAACCAGGTCTCCGCCTGTGTTCACAGGAGTCTATTTAACCTTGTAGGCCTTAGCGTGCAGCTTCATTGCTGTTTTTCCCTCACTTCCCCTTATCGGTGATGAACGTGGTCACCAGTTAGAGCGTTTATTCCCATTGAGTCTTATTCTTGGAAGGGGGTTTACTCTGAGGGGACCTGACCACTTGCCTTGATTTCTCCTGGGCAAGCAATTTGCTTGGTCTTGTGGTAACAGTTGGTCTGCCTATATTGTTTTGTATTTTTCCTGTAGGTCTTTCTTTCAAGAATTATCTTCTGTTGTAACCACTCCAGGCTGGTCTGCCTGTACATTCAAGTGAAAATTTCCCACCTCTGAAGATTCAGGATGCTGTTCAGGATTCCACCTACAGTCTTATGTAATGCAGAGGCCCTGCAGGAAGCCTCCTTCACTGGGCACGTTGTAGTCCCATTTTAGCTATTCCAATCAGTTATAGGCAGAAGACAGAATTACAAGATTTCTATGGTGATATTTCTGGCTATTCCTTTCTCTCCTCCTCAAGTGTATATTTTATCATATAATGCAAAAAAAAAAAACAAGATTCAAAAGACAGCCAAACATCTTAACATTATTTCCCCCTTTTCCCCATTCCAACCATGTCTGAATCCTTGTATCCCAGAGCCCTGTTGTTCCAAGGTTGTGCGTACTTCATTATTTACCTCTGTACCACTTAGCCTATGCAAATCTGCCTAATTGTTCTCCCATCTGTTTGTTCTTCCATTCCCCTCTCCCTTCATGTATATTGACCCCTCCCCAGCACCCAAACTATCTTGTGTCTACTCCCTGCCCTGTGCTCCACCTTCCTCTCCCTCCCCTCACCCCACGCCCACATCCCAGCAGCCAGCAAAGAATCCACCCCCTTTAGTATGGGTTCTTTTTCTTAGTCTTTTACAGTAGTGGTCCTATGCAGTATTTTTCCTTTTGTAACTGATTAATTTCACTCAACATAATGTCCTCAAGGTTCATCCATGATATGCGGTGGCTTGCAGCTTCCTTGTTATTTTTCAAAGTAGCATATTATTTCATAGTGTGTTTGTACCACAGTTTGTTTATCCATTATTCAGTTGATGGACACTTTGGCTGTGTCCAACTTTTTGCTATTGTAAATAGTGCTGTTATGAACATTGGTGTGCATATATCTTGTTGTGCTTTGGCTCATAATTCTTGTGGGTAAATAACAAGTAGAGGAATTGCTGGCTCATAAGGTATTTCTATACCCAACCTTCTGAGGTTGGGAATAGAAATACACCACATCCCCACCAACATTTATTGTCCTCTGTTTTTAGATCTTTGCTGTTATTGCTGGTGTGAGATAATATCTTATTTTTATTTTTATTTGTATCTCTCTAATGGCTAGTGATCATGAACATTTATTCATATGTTTGTTGTCTGCCGGATCTCTTCCTTGGTGAAGTGTCTTTCATGTATTGTGCCCATTTTTTAATTGGGTTATTTGTCTTTTTCTTTTAGAGGTGTTGTAGTTTACTATATATTTTCAAAATGCGTCCCTTGTCTGATGTGTCATTGTAAAATATTTTTTCCCATTCTGTGGGTTCCCATTTACTCTTTTGGTGAAGTCTTTTGATGCACATAAGTTTTTAATTTTAGTATGTTCCACTCATCTATTTTGTCTACTTTTGTTTGTGTAGTTTTCAAAATGTTTTGTAGTTTGTGTATTCCCTGAATTTGTGCCCTCACATTT
>NW_006408982.1:475218-476871 GCF_000296735.1 Chrysochloris asiatica
GCACGAGCTGGTTCCCGCCCCGCCCCCACAAGCCCAAAGGAGCTGGGGATGCCGCGGCGCCCTTTCAAAAAGCCTGTAATTCCTTGAACAGTGATTTCTCAAAGAAGCGGGTCTAATGCTCTGGTGCACTAAGATTCACGCGGGCTGTGAGACTGTGAATTCCTACCTGGGAGGTTTAACTCGCGAGTTGTCCCCCCCTGAATTTGGAGCCCCCACTCACCCGCACCGCCTGGCCGCCCTCCGGAAGTCCTCCCTTTGTTTCAATATTTTGCATGTCGTTTTTCAGTTCTGCCTTTACCATCTCTTGAAAAGACTATCACCTCCCCATGCAATATATTTAGGTGTTTTGTAAAAAATCTGTTGGCCATATGTAGATGGGGTAATTTCTGGATTCACGATTCTGCTCCATTGATATATGTGTCTTTCATTTTACCAGTAACAATCTGTTTTGACCACTGTAGCCATGTAGCAAATTTTGAAGTCGGGGAGTGACAGGCCTCCAACCTTATTCTTCTTCTTAAACAGTGCTTTGCTTATGCTGGGTCTCTTTCCTTTTCATATAAAGTTTGTAATTGTTTTCTCCGTCTCTTTGAAGAATGTCATTGGAATCTGGATTCGGATTGCATTATATGTATAAATTGCTTTGGGCAGTACTGACATTTTCACAATGTTAAGTCTTCCTATACAGGCGCATGGTACATTCTTCCATTTTTGGAAGGCTCTTTTGGTTTCTTTTAGTAGTGTTTTGTAGTTTTCTTTATATAAGTCCTTTGTTTCTCTGGTACATGTTGGGGGTCTTCCTCTTTCTATCCGATCCTCCATCTTACCAAGCATGATATACTTCTCCAGAGACTGTTCCCTCCTGACAATATGTCCAAAGTATGAGAGATGAACTTTAGCCATCCTGGCCTCCATGGAGCACTCTGGCTGCACTTCTTCCAAAACAAATCTATTGGTTCTTTTGGCAGTCCATGGGACTTTTAATATTCTCCTCCAACACCACAATTCAAAGGCATCAATTCTTCTACGATATTCCTTATTCACCATCCAGCTTTGACATCCATATGAGGTTATTAAAAATACCATGGCTTGGGTCAGGTGCACCTTAGTCCTCAAGCTGAAATCTTTGCTCTTCAACACTTTAAAAAGTTCCTGTGTAGCAGATTTGCCTAATGCAATAAGTTTTTTTAACTCTTGACTGCTGCTTCCGTGAGTATTGATAGTTGATCCCAGAAGAATGAAGTCCTTGACAGCTTCAATTTTTTCTCCATTGATAAGAAGGTAGTTTATTGGTCCAGTGGTGAGAATTTTTGTTTTCTTGTCATTGAGATGTAATCCATACTGAATGCGGTGCTCTTTGATCTTCATGAGTAAATGTTTCAAGTCCTCTTCACTTTCAGCAAGCATGGTTGTATCATCTGCATATCGCAGGTTGTTAATGAGTCTTCTTCCAATCCTGATGCCACGATTTTCTTCATAGAACCCAGCTTCTCGTATTATTTGCTCAGCATACAGGTTGAATAAGTATGGTGAAAGAACACATCCTTGTCGCACACCTTTCCCAATTTAAAAAATTCAGTGATCCCATGCTCTGTTCGAACAACTGCTTCTTGGTCCAGGTACAGATTTCTCAGAAGTACAATTAAGTGTTCT
>NW_006408982.1:477892-496256 GCF_000296735.1 Chrysochloris asiatica
GGGATAAATTCAAGGTCATATTTTGGCTCTCGTGGACTTGTTCTCATTTTCTTCAGCCTCAATTTGCATTTGCATATCAGTATTTGATGGTCTGTACCACAGTCTGCCCCTGGCCTTGGTATCCAGTTAGTTCCATGAAAATCGTTGGCATGGGGTTGCTACAGCAATTCAGAAATGGGTACAAATTTCATTAAAGTCTGCTTTGTCTGCCAACAAGAAAGACAGGTTTTGATGCAGATTCCCTTGGAGAAGGGCCTGCACACAGATGGCAAGTGGATTATATAGGACCAATGATACCAGTGACACCAAATTGGTCCTCACAGATATAGATACTTTGAACAGGGCTTTCCATATTCTTTAACAGATTCAGATGCAAGAAACACCCTTACAAGATTAGAACAAAAGCCATTGTACCAGTGTGGATCACCAAGCTATATTTCCTCAGATCAAGGAACAGACTTTATGTCCCACAGGGTGAAGCCAAGGGTCAAAAAGCATCATACTGAATAGTCATACCATGTTGCATACCAACCTCAAACTAATGGTTGCATAGAGAATTAGAATGGGCATTTGGAATATTTATCTAAAATGGGGGAAGATAAAGACATGAAGGGCTGGTTCACATGCTTTTATGATTGTGCACTCACATTCAAAATGATGGGGCCAATGGGAGGACCACCACTGGATAGATTCCGACATTTCTCATGGGGATCTAGGGAAGGTGGGGTGGGAAAGGATGCTAGTGTTTCTGTACAATTCTTACCCACGTCACTTGAAATTCCTTTTAGCTTACCAGATTCTGCAGTCTTAAGACCAGAAATGCAACTGTCAGTACCAGAATCAGGGAAAATCCCTCAGCAAGAGACTGTAAGTATAACCCTGAACCTGCATGCCAGAATGTCCAAAGGTTTATCCCCACCTGGAAAAATTCAGATTAATAGTGAATAGTACCAGGTTTCCTACCGGTTGAGATAGCACACTAGTCTTTTACTTCAGTAACCCTATCCAACATGAATGGGAGAGGACTGAGGGGGAAGTACTTGCTAGACTGATCATAAGCAATCTGGACTAGCTAGTATAGCAACTAAACCTGATGTCTCTTTTCAAGGTAGAAAAGTCTGGGTAAAAATAAATGATAAATAAATGGAAGGAAGGATAACTAATAGTTAAAGGCAAATAAATAAATAGGTTATACAATGGTGAAAATCTTGCATTATGCTGATACCTTGATAGAGACTCAGAGCAAAGGAAAAAAAAATTCAGTGAAATATTTTAGGTACAAGGAGGGTGAAGATGAGAAATTTTTGTAGAACCTGGACACAAGCAAGAGACCTGAGTGGCTGGTAACTGAGTAACCTCAACTTTAGAACTCTTTACCATAGTGAAGTAATAATTGTTAATTACTAATATGGTCTGGTAAATGTATTTGGTGGGGGTGACAGGTAGTTAATACTTCAAGTATGAAAGGACAAATGACTAGAAGAGACATGGTTGAATTGTTAGGTGCCATCAAGTCAGACCCGACTCTTAGCGATCCTGTGCACAAAAGACCAAAACACTGCCCAGTTCTGGGCAAACCTCACAATTGTTGCTATGCTTGAGCCCTTTGATGCTGCCACTTTGACAGTCTATCTCACTTGGGGGTCTTCCTCTTTTTCTCTGACCCTCCCCCTTACAAAACATGATGTCCCTCTCCAGTGACTGGTCCCTTCTGACAATATGTCCAAAAAATAAAAGATGAATTCTGGCCATCCTGGTCTCCAAGGAGAACTCTGGCTGTACTTATTCCAACACAGATCTTTTTGTTCTTTTGGCAACTCTTGTTACTTTCAATATTCTCCTCAACACCATAACTCAAATGCATAAATTCTTCTACAATATTCCTTATTCACTGTCCAACTTTCTCATGCATATGAGGTAACTGAAAATACCATGGCTTAGTCCTCAAGCTTACATCTTTGCTCTTCAACATTTTAAAGAGGTTTTGTGCAGCAGATTTGCCAAATGCAATATGTCATTTGATTTCTTGGCTGCTGCCTACATGAGAGTTGAAGGTTGATCCAAAGATCCAAGTCTTTAACAACTTCAATCTTTTCTCCATTGATAAGAATGTTATTTGTTGTTCCAGTGGTGAGGATTTTTGTATTCTTTAAATTTAGAATTAGTCCATATAAAGGGTTGTGGTATTTGATCTTCATCAGTAAGTATTTTAAGTTCTCTTCACTTTCAATAAGCAAGGTTGTATCATCTGCATATTCTGGTTGTTAGAGTCTTCCTCCAATTCCCATGCCATGTTATTGTTCATATATCCTAACTTCTTGGATTATTTGCTCAGCACAGGTGGAATAAGTATGGTGAAAGAATACAACCCTGTTACACACCTTTTCTAATTTTAAACCATTCAGTGTTTGGTCTATGTACAGCTTCCTCATGAGCACAATTAAGTGTTCCAGATTGCTCATATTTTGCAATGCTTTCCATAGCTTGTCATGATCCACACAATCAAAGGCCTTTGAATAGTCAATAAAGCACCGGTAAACATCTTTCTGGTATTCTCTGCTTTCAGTTAAGATCCATCTTACATTAGCAATGTTATTCCTTGTTTCATGTTCTCTTCTGAATCCAGCTTTAAACTCTGAAAGTTTTCTGTCAATGTATGGTTGCAGCCATTTCTGTATTACCTTTAGTAAAAACAAAACAAAACAAAACAAAAAAAAACCCACTTCATTTGCATGGGCTATCAAAGATATTGTTATATGATGTCCACATTCCGTTGGGTCACCTCTCTGGAATGGACACAAATACGCGTCACTTCCAATCAGATAGCCATAGTGTTGTCTTCCACATTTCTTGTCATAGATGATTGAGTGCCTTCAGTGACACTTTACTTTCTTGAAATATTTCAATTTTTATTCCATCAATGCCTGGTGTCTTTTTCTCTGCCATATCCTTCAATGCAACTTGGACTTCTTCCTTCAATATCATTGTCTCTTCATCTTATGCCTCCTCTTGAAATAGTTGAACATCAACCAATTCCTTTTGGTACAGTGACTCTGTGTATTCCTTCCATCTTCTTCTTCTTCTCGCTCTCTCTTTTTTAAAGTTTTTATTGTGAAGTTTACATGGGAGAACATCAAATTTACACTCATCCTATCGCATTTCGTTCCATTGCAATGATTATAATCCCTTCCATGCACCATCAAATAACCAAAGGGTCCACTACACAGGCACACTCCCCAGCCGCCAGCACACAGCCCTTCTCTCTTCCTGAGTCCAGTGTCCCCATTCACTCCATCTGTCCATATCATCGTCTCTGTCTCCATCTCTGGCATCACTGCCTCTAGGGGTAGGGTCCCACTCTCCGTTCTTCTCACTTGATGGTCCCAGTGACCTCTGCTTCTGGGATGCAAAATCCATCACTCTCCACGTTTTGTCAATAAACCTGTACCTCTATTATTTCCTACTCTCACAGTCAGTCCTGATGACAATTATTCACTATTGTGCCTCAAGAGTCTTATCTCCATTTCATTTAGCCAGCCCAGTCCCAACCAATTGGAAATCATTCAGTGGTGATTCTAACTTCCCCTGCCGCATCTGGAACTAGGTTCTTTCTTGAAAGCTTGTAAGCAAATCACTTTTTGCCTTTATAGGCCTCCCCATTTGGGGTAGCTAATGTCTAAGTTCCCCATCCCTGTCAAACCTGTGTACCGAGGAGGTGGGAGTGATCCTCGCGGTAAATATTTGTTCCCTTATTTGAGCTGCTACATCCATAAATATAGGAAAAGTTCATCAAATTGTAGCAGGTTATTCTTTTTTTTCGCCCCCCACCTTCTTTCTTCTTCTAGTTGACTTCTGATCATCCAGCCATCGAAGCTAGTTCAAGTGGGTACTATCTGCAAGTATGGGTATTCTTGCACACCTCCCCTCACTTCATATCAGCTGAACGCTTCACTCTCCACTCTAGTCCTCTGGGGCCATGCCACTGCTTCTGGGTCCAGAAGTCCCCTGGTCTTGCCATATTGCTGGTCATCCAGGTCCCCACCAGGGTTCACAGGGGTCAGTTGAATGTGGTCGGGCTTAGCTCACAACTTGCAGTTTTTTCCCTCTCTTCCCCTTATCAGTGACCAACGTGGTCACCAACCAGACCACATGCCTGCTCATGTATTCCCCCTGTTTCTCATTCTTGGAAGGGGATTTGCTATGAGGGGTCCTGACCACTTGCCTTGATGGCTCCTGGGCGAACATCTTACTTGTTCTTGTAATAATCAATCAGAATGCCATTATCGTTTCTGATTTTTTCCTGCTGGTCTTTCTTTCATGAAGTATCTTGTGTTCTTCTAGCCCTCCCAGGCTGGTCTACTCATCCTTTCCAGTGGAAATATCCTACCTCAGTTGGTTCTGATTGGGGTTCTGGATTCAACCTATGGTCTTGTGCAATGTAACAGCTCTATAGGAAGCCTCTTTAACTGGGCCACTTCTAGCCCCCTTTAAGGTATTCCGATCAATTATGGGCTGAATACAAGCTTTCTGCAGTGATGTTTCAGGTTATTCCTTTCTCTCCCTCCCCCACCCCCACCCCCAAGTGTCTATTTCACAATGGTAGACAAGGGAAACCAAGATTCAAAAGACAGCCAAGCATCTTAACATTATTCCCCACTTTTACTCCTTCAAACCATGCCTTATTCCCTGTATCCTGGAGCCCTGTTGTTCCAAGGTTGTGCATGCATCATCATTCACCTCTGTCTCACTTAGCCCATGTGAACCTGCCTAACTGAATTCCCATCAGCCTTGTTCTTGTGAACTCCTCGCCCCTCCTACACACCCAAGCTATCCTGTGTCTATTCCCTACCCTGTGCGCTATCTTCCTTTCTCTCCCTCCCCTCCTCTCATCCCATACATCCTGGTGATCAGCAAATATGTATATATACATATATATATAATTATTATATATATGTATATATTTTCCCACTTTTAATGTGGGTTCTTTTTCTTACTCTTTTACAATAATGGTCCTACACAATATTTCTCCTTTTGTGACTTACTAATTTCACTCAGCATAACGTCCTCAAGGTTCATCCATGTTATATGGTGTCTTGCAACTTCCTTGCTGTTTTGCAAGGTAGCATAGTATTCCATTGTGTATGTACCACAGTTTGTGCATCAATTCTTCAATTGATGGGCACTTAGGCTGTCTCAATATTTTTGATATTGTAAATAGTGCTGCTATGAACATTGTTGTGCATATATCTACTCGTGTTATGGTTCATATTTCTTGTGGGTGAATACTAAGCAGAGGAATTGCTGTATCATAAGGCATTTCTATTTCCAGTCTTCTGAGGAAGCACCATATTGCTTTGGAGAGTTGTTGGACCATTTTGCAATTCCACCAACAATATAGGAGGGTCCAATTATCTCCACATCCTCGCCAGCATTTATTGTTCTCTACTTTTTTTTTTTATCTTTACTGTTATTGCTGTTGTGAGATGATATCTCATTGTTGTTTTGATTTGCATCTCTCCAATGGCTAGTGATTGTGAACATTTCTTCATATGTTTGTTGGCTGCCCAGAACTCTTCCTTGGTGAAGTGTTTGTTCATGTCCTGTGCCCATTATTTAATTGGGTTATTTGTCTTTTTCTTTTAGAGAAGTTGTAGTTTCATATATATTTTAGAAATGAGTCCCTTGTCTGATGTGTTATTACAAAAGATTTTATCGCATTCTTTGGGTTCCCTTTTTACTCATGTGATGAAGTCTTTTGATGAACATAAGTTTTTAATTTTTAGTGTGTCGCACTCATCTATTTTGTCTTTTGTTTGTGTAATTTTCAAAATGTTGGGTAGTCTATGTATTCCCTGTATTATAGCCCTCACATTTGTCCTTATTTTTACATTGATAACTTTCATAAATTGGGATTCACATTTAGGTTTCTAGTTCATACTGAGTTAGATTTTGTATAGGGTGAGAGGTAAAGGTCTTGTTTCAATCTTTTGCACATCGCTTTCCAGATCTGCCAGCACCATTTGTTAAAGAGATTACCTCCTCCCCATGTAACATATCTAGGCACTTAGTCGAAAATCAGTTGGCTGTATATGGATGGGTTAATTTCTTGTTTCTCGATTCTGTACCACTGATCAATGTGTTTTTCATTTTACCAGTATCAGACTGTTTTGACCACTGTAGCCATGTAGTAGATTTTAAAATCTGGGAGTGAGAGGCTTCCAACCTTGTTGTTCTTCTTGAGCAGTGCTTTGCTTATCCTGAGTCTCCTTCCTTTCCATGTAAATTTTGTAATTGTATTTTCCATCTCTTTGAAGAAAGTCGCTGGAATCTGGATTTGGATTGCATTATATGTGTAAATTGCTTTAGGTAGTACAGACATTTTCATGTATCTCCTCTGTGAACTTCTCTGATTCTTCCTGTTCTAGAGTGCCAATAATTCTTAAGTTGTTCATCTTCATGAATCTTAGACTCTCTTCAGATTTTTTTTAAACCTTTTTTTTTTTTTTTTTTCCTGCCTGCACTTTGATCTTAGCAGTATTGAGAGATTTGTCTTCCAGCTTGCTAGTTCTGGTTTCCATCTCTTCTTTTCTGCTTCTTTCCCCTTTCAGTGTATTGCCCATTTCTGATATTTTATTATTAATCATCTGGACGTCTTTTTGCATGTTTTGAATTGTTTCCAGTGCTGTATTAATCTTGTTTGTTCTTTTTTTCCTCCACCCCTTTTCAGAGCATTTGAATTTATTTCCATATCATTCTTCTGAATTCCTTCTCAGGTAAATCCAGAAGCTGCTCTTCCTCTTCTGGGGAGCTTTGTTTGTCTCCAGCTCATTTGTCTCAGTTACTCATTTGTGGTTTTGAACATGTTTTAAGATCTGTTATTGTGTTTTGCTTGCCATTTCCAGTAGTTATGTGTTTTTTTGTAATGCTTAAATGTATGTTTGTTGTTGTGTTATTAAGCTTACTGGGTGTCTCCTGTTGGATGTGATAAGGAGATAGACTTCCCCTTTTGCCTGTAATGCTTAGCTGCTGTTATTGGCTGTTGTCTAAATGGTCGAATATTATGGGGTATGCTTATAGGTTGGCTATATGGCCACAATTGCTGACTCTTCTTGGGTAGCGTAGGGAGAAAAAGTTCCCACAACCTTTAAAATTTTGTTATCAAAAGAACCAAGAACAGAAGCAATATAAAAGCAGAAACAAAAAACACCACTTTAAAACAAAATAAAACTGTGGCTGACTGTCCAGTTACCTTGCAAAACAGGCAATTCGTGTGCACCATAGCAGCTTCCAGCAGTTTTTAGGGGTGTCAGTTCACTCAGGCCCCTCCTCTAGTTACCACCGTAGAGGTGCACAGATAGATATTGAGAAGCTAATGGAAGAAAGATTGTCTACTATTTTTGTCTCTGAATGTCAGTTAAGTATCTGTATGTGAACAGTGTAATTCTCGAGATAATTGTGTCCTTTTATGTTGGAGTTTTACAGATTGTTCATATTGTTTGTCTGTCAGGCCAGACCAGGTTTTTCCTTGCTGTATAGACCCGAGTAAAGGGACCCACACAAGTTAACTTTAGGGCTGGGACCCACAGGCTGATGTCACAAATACCCTGCAAGCTCTTTCTCTCTGTTTCTTGGGAAAACTATGGGTTCAGCATTAGACTTTTTTTTTTTTTTTTTTTTTTTTTTGAGGGTGGCTGCGCACCCACCCTCCTAAAGACGTCCAGGCTGGGCAAAGAAGGCGTGGCACTGAATAGGAGGAAAAAATATGTAGAACCTCCCAAACCTCCTTTTGCAAGTGTCACTGTGCTGTTTTTAGTATTGGTTCCCTGTGCCAGTCTGGTTTTAGCCCTGCCCTCTGAACTCTGCCCAGGTGGAGTGGCCACAGAGGGAGTCTTATCTCAAGTGTTTCCTAACTCACAGTATTTTCTTTTATATGGTGATTTTTCACTTGTGTGTGTGAGAAACTGACACCCTTTATCTTATGCTAGATCCAGAGCCCTGTTGGTGTCTCATGAGTGGAGCTTCTCTGGGTTTTCAATCCCTCCCCTATGGAGCCCTTCCTACCTGGCTGTCTCTGCTGCCTGCCAAAACCAGAAGCCTCTCTTCCATGTTCTTTTGATGCTTTCTGCATCATTCAATAATTTGCCCAGATAATCCTTCAATAGTGAATGTCAATTTTTGAATTTTCTATTCAGTTCTCCACTTGCTTTAGCATCTAAAGAGTAAGAATGCTCCTACCTTACTAGATGATGTGACTCAAGTAATCACTTCCTTTGGTGGCATATTCTGACTCCAATTTAAAAGACTGCTTTGGACGAATCCACTCTCTTGCCATGGATCTTGCACCTGGCTCATTATATCTGTTCTCCAATTCATGGGACTTTGGGCTCATCATTTGACATGATTCACCAGAACATTTAGCCTCAGGTATGAACAACTTATCATCTGACCTGCCCATTTCGGCTCCTCAGCTTCCGAGTCTACATGAGTGAGAATATTTCTTCAGATGGATCTCTAAACTACAGATTTGGAATTTGAAAGTCTTAATAACTACATGACTCATTTCTTTTGACAATTCTGAGTTTTGTGAGATATTGCTGAACCCTAGCTGTTGATAAAAGGGAGTAGTGGTGATTGATATCAAGGACTATGGAGTGGTACACATATTAGAAAGTCTAATAGTTGAGATGCCTGTATACTCAAAGTTACAGAGATCAGCCTTGTGCTGATTTTTCTAAAATAAATTATTCATGCAAATTGAATCAAGCAATACTTTGTTTTGTGGGATTTTGCTTTATATTATTCTGGTTTCTTTCATTCAGGGTAATGCATTTGATCTTAATCCATGCTGTTAATGCCTTAATTTATTGTGGCTGCCATAAAAAAAAGAAAAAAAAAAAGAAAACACCAGAAATTAGGTGTATTTAAAATTCAGTAACATATTATCTCACAGTTCTGGAGGGTAGAAATCCAAATTGGTATTAGTCATGTTGATTCTTCATAATGATTCTGAGAGGAACTGTTCCATGTTTGTATCTGACCCTCTGATGGCTCCCAAATCCTTGACATCCTTTTGCTGCTTGTGAATATATCTTCTCATCTTGTATTTTCTCTCTGTATGACTCTTTGTGTCTGCACTCCTCTGTTATAAGACACTAGTTATAGGATTAGGAACCAATTTATTCATAATCGAGCTCATTAACTTCAATGACAATATGTTTAATGAATGTCCTTATTTCCACAAGCAAAGTCACATTAACAAGGTTTAGCACTTAAAAAAAAACAAAACAAAACAAAACAAAAAAACCTTTTGATGGGGCACAATGCAATCCATAAGTGTTCCTTATATCAATAGTTTATTCATTATTATTTTTATACACCATTTCATTGTATGGACATATTACAATTTATCCATCTATCAGTTGATAATCTTTTTAAAGTTCTTTTTATCACAAATTTGATGCTACTATGGATATAGTGTCTATGAATACTAAAGTCTCTGTGTCAACATATACTTTTCATATCTCTTGGGTAAATACATTGCTGCTGTGTTGTCATATGACTTCCAGTTTTTTCTGACTCATAGTGACCCTATATACAGCAGAAGAAACACTGTCTGGTCTAATCGTGTCCTCATAATCACTGTTATGATTGAGTCCATTGCTGCTGCCACTGGGCCAATTCATATAGTCAGGGGTCTTCCTTGTTTTCACTGATGTCCTCCTAATAACATGTCCAAAGTATGAGAGACAGTCTCATCATATTGGTTTGTAAGAAGCAGTCTGACTATACTCCATCCAACACAGACCTGTTTGTTTTTGTGGCACGCCATGTTATTTTTAATACTTATTTCCAACACTATAGCTCAAATGAGTCAATTTTTTCTACTGTCTTATTTATTCATTGTGCAACTTTCATATCTATATGCGGCTATTGAAAACACAATGGCTTGTGTCAGGCACACCTGAAGTCCTTAAACTGTCGTCTTTGCTCTTGAACAGTTTAAAGAGATTTTTGTGTGGTAGATTTGTGAAATGAAATATGTCATTATATTTCTTGACTTATGCTTTGATGATTGTTATTAGTGGATTCAAACAAAATGAAGTGAAAATTTCAATCTTTTCTCTATTTATCATGATGCTATTTATTGGTGCAGTGGTGACGATTTTTGTTTTCTTTCCATTGAAGTGCAACCCATACTAAATACTATGTTCTTCGGTCTTCTTCAGAAAGTATTTTAAGTCCTCTTTGCTATTATCAAGCAAGGTTGTATCATCTGCATATCACAGGTTGTTAATGAGGCTGCTTCCAATTCTTATGCCATGTTCCACTTCTTATAATTCAGCTTGTCAGATTATTTTCTTAGCATACATATTGAAAAAGTATGGTAAGAGAATATAACCTTGGTGCACTCCTTTCCTGATTTTAAACCATTTGCTGTCCCCTTGTTCTGTTTGAAAGACTGATGTTCGGTCTATGCACAGGTACCTTGTGAGCACAATGAATTACAGGTAAACATCTTTCTGCTGTCCTCTGTTCCCAGCCAAGATTCATCTAACATGAACAATGATAACTCTTGTTACCAGTCCTTGCCTGAATATGACTTGAAACTAGAAATTCCCTGTCAATGAACTGTTGAAGCCATTTTTTAATTGCCTTCAGAAAAATTTCACTTCCAAGTAATATTAATGCTATTGTCCAA
Source organism: Chrysochloris asiatica (assembly GCF_000296735.1). Lineage (NCBI taxonomy): Eukaryota > Metazoa > Chordata > Mammalia > Afrosoricida > Chrysochloridae > Chrysochloris > Chrysochloris asiatica. Next base: position 488,592 of record NW_006408982.1, read on the forward strand.
TGATTTACACATTCCATTGGGTCACCTCTCTTTGGAATGGGCATGCATATTGATCTCTTCCAATTAATTGACCTGATAGCTGTCTTTAAATTTCTTGGCATAGATGAGTGAGTGTTTCCAGTCCTGCATCATTTTGTTGAAAGATTTGAATTTTTATTTCATCAATTCATGGAGCCTTGCTCTTTTCCAATGCCTTCAATGCACATTGGATTTCTTCCATTAGTAACATTGACAGTTGATCACGTGCTATCTCTTGAAGTGCTTGAATATCAAACATTTTTTGGGGGAAGGTACAATGACTCGGTGTATTTCTCCCATCTTCTTTTGATGGTTTCTGTGTCATTCAATATCTATAGAATACTTCAGCATTTAATGTCATGTCTTCAATTATGTCCATTTGAAAAAAGCTAAGTGTGTTCTTCCTTTTTGGGTTTCAAACTCAAGGTCTTTGTGCATTTGATTTTAACACTTGTTATTTCTTCTTGAGCTGCCCTTGCAAATTTTTTGTTAAGTACTTTTATCTCTTCATTTCTCCCTTTCACTTTAGTATACACTGGAGAGCAGGTGTCAGAGTTTCTTCTGACATCCATTTTGGTCTTTTCCTTTCCTTTGCTTCTTAGTTTCCTTTTGCTTTCTTCCTGTATGTTGTTCTTGATGTCATTCCAATACTCTTGTGTTCTTCAGTCATAAGTGTCTAGTGTACAAAATCTTTCTTGAGATGGTTTATAAATTTAGATGGTATATGTTCAAGGTCATATTTAACTCTTGTGAACTTGTTTTAATTTTCAACTGCTGAAGCCTGAACTTGCATGTGAGCAATTTGGTGATTTGCTCCACAGTCTTGCCCTAGTCTAGTTTTCATTACTGATATGGAGGTTTTCCACAATCTATTCTCACTAATATAGTCAGTTTGATTGATGTGGATTCCATCTGGTGAAGTCAGTGTGTATGTTGTTTTTTAGTCTTTTATGTTGTTTAGAAAGAGAATTTTTCAAAGAATAAGTCATTGGTCTTGTAAATTTCTATCATGTGATCACCACCATTGATTCTACCAACAAAGTCATATTATCCAACTAATGATCCTTCTTCTTTGTTTCCAAAATTTGTATTCCAATCATCAGTAATTATCAATACATCTTGATTATATGCTTGATTAATTTCAGACTGAAAATGTTGGCAAAATTATTAGATTTTATCATCAATGGCTTTAGTTGTTGGTGCATAACTTTGAATAATATTATTGTTGTTATTAATAGCCATCAAGTCAGTTATGAGTCATAATTAATCTGCATGCGGATTCTGAAGAGTTACTGTTGAGCTTGAACCACCTACCTTGCAGTTCACACAAACCTTGCATTTCTGTACTTGTTCTACAGTGTCACTCCAGCACTCCAAGTTTCAATAATAGTTATACTAACTTGTCTACTTTATAGTCATATGGATATTATCTATCAGAGGCAGCATTATACATCAAGTTAGGTCTTGAAATGTTCATTTTGATGATGAATGTGACACCATTCCTCTTCAATTTGTCATTCCCAGTGTAAGTAAGCCATATGATTCTCAGATTCAAGATGGCCAAGATCAGTCCATTTCTCCTCTGTCAGTTTATTTTACTGTGGTGGTTTGCATGTTGCTATGATGCTGGAAGCATATCACCAGTATTTTAAATACTGACCAGGTCACAAATGCTGGATAGGTTTCAACTGAGTTTTCAGACTAAGACAGAGTAGGAAGAAGGACAGGTGATCTACTTCCAAATATCTAGTCACTGAAAAACTTACATACAACAGAGGAAATGTGTTAGATAGCACCAGATATTGGACACTGAAACATTAAGAATACCTCCAGAATATTTTTGGATATAGTGCCAAAAGATGTGCCCCTCAAGAATTAAGGCATTTAAAATAGAGTTGACCATGATGAAGTGAATGAAATAAAGCTTTCGGGACTTTCATTTGCAGATGGGGCACAACTCAAATTAGGGGAAATAGATGCAAACATCTGTTAATAATTAGAACATAGAATGCATAAAGCATGAATCTAGAAAAAAATTAAGTTGTCAAAAATTAAATGGAACCCTTACAAATCAATACACTGGTAAAGTGTGTTTGCCAAAGCCTCCAACAAGCAGCTACAGCGCCTTACTCTGGGAGTTGAAGTTTTAAAAGGAGATCTTGTGAACCGTACAAACACCACCCCAAAACGTTTCCTGAGCACTCAGCTAGAAGGACCAAATTATATCATCTGAAATGTTGCCAGTTTTTATTTAAACTTCTAATGTTGAAAGCAAACAAAATTTAAATGATGATATGGAGAAGAGCTAGAAGCCAAGGTCAGGTGAAGGGTTTGAATCCTCGGCTAAAGAACAGATGAATCTAATTAAACAAAAACAACAGAAAGAATGATGAGAGTATAATGAACAAAAGCAAAAAGAAAAACACAAGAGAAAAAGTTAGAGTGACTGTGTCAACTGGAATCAAACTCTGATGGAAATTACAGAAAACATATTAGAAGACATGTTGTTCATAGCACACTCCGTCTTATCACTGACTGTAGTTTTGTCAACTTGATGGTTTTAAAGGAAGTTAAGGAGCTCTGGTAACATAGTGGTTACAAATCTGGCTGCTAACTGCAAGGTCAGCAGTTTGAAACTACCAGCTGTTCTGTGGAAGAAAGATGCAGTTTCTGCTCCTGTAAAGACTTACAGCTTCATAGTTATGAAGTCAGAACCAACTCCACAGCACATAACAAGAACAAGAAGAAACCTCATAAGCAGATTCAGTGATATTATGCAGAAAACATGAGCATTGCATCCTTGTAGCAGTTTTACTTGACTTACCATGGAGGCCAGCTGGAAAAAAAAAACAAAAAACATGGATGAAAATGACAAAGGAATTGGAAAGATATCCACATTAAGGTAGATAGAGCACTATAGTGAACTCATAATGAAAGAAGGCCTGATTTATTTTACATCAGAATTTCCCAATGTACTGATGGATTTCGATTAATTGAAGACCTATGTGGATGGAGGGTTAGTAGATCCCAATCATCACAAGGGATTCACATATAAACAAGCATCAGATTATGGAGTTGAACATGCAGAGCTCACACTTGGAAATTTTGTGAAGATGAATAGTCAAAAAAATTTGGCAGTTAATCATGTGTTTGAGATACCTCGAAACAAGGGACTGGAAAGAGACATTTTTAATATTTTGGAATACCTGGAAACAAGAGACTAGAAAGAGATACATTTACTATTTTACCCCAGCGTAAAGAAGCTGTTCCTAAGACAAAACAAAACAAAAAAAAAACCCGTGAAAATTCTTTGCAGGAAAGTAAATCTGCCAGTTCTGAAGGTGGATTCGACTGTGATTGCATTGTGGAGGAATATAGCAGACATGAAATAGAGTCAGCCCATGAAGAAGAAAAACAAGATAAAGAAAATAACACAGACTCTACAGTGTACCACACTAATGCTTTTTTTTTGTGGGGGGAAGAAACATTAGGAAGAAAAATTATATTTTTTTATTATTTCTACTTTTTTGTTTTGTTTTTCAAGGTGACAAAGGCCTTTTAAATTGGTAAGAAAACATTCTTTTTGTTTTTGCATAGGTTGATTTAAATGTGTACATTTGTTTTTATTTTTTCATAATTGATTTCTAAGCCTTAAGAATTTAGAAAGATAAGTTTCTGGGCAATTTTCTTTTATTAGTAGTATGTCTTCATTCCTTCTTTTATTGGGTAGTACTCTTCAGAATGTGCCTTCTGTCCTTTCAACTTCAATATTTTACGTTCATATCAGTAATTTTCTGATCTATTGCATACTTATCTGTAGGAGCAGATATTATTAAATCTTCTATGATTACCAGAATGCTTTGTTTGGAGGATTACCTACTATTGGTTTGCAGATTTTATGTTCAATTTGGATACTTCAAAGGCATATAGTGATTTTAGAAAGTTTTAGGTTGACAGATTCAGCAGTTAATTTATCTGGACTGTGGAACCCACATCTGTCCATCCTTTGCTATATATTTTTACAGTTCTAAAACAGTCACTGAAGAGATCTGAATCACTTTAATATATTTTCTTAATTCCTATGCTTTTGTTATTAGATGCCATTGAGTCAGTTCCAACCCCTAGTGACCCCGTATGTGGCTTTTGAAGAGTGGCCAATTATTTTGAACTGCAGCTTTTGCAGTGTCATATTAGGATTCCTAATCACTAACTGTTAGTAAATTATTTCAAAGATAAAAATTATATTATTGACAGGTCTGCAAAAGGAATCAATAATACTAGGAAAGTACACACACTTTAAAATAATTAGCCATTTGTGATCCAAGTGCAACATTTACCCAAGAACAAAGTTCAGAAGCGTTAGGAAAGGAGGAATGGAAACAGGAAACAGGGAAGCAGTGGGATAAGTGATGTTACATTGCGGAAATTACAATCAATGAGATGAAACAATATATATGAATTGTTGAATAGAAAACGTATATGCTTTGTAAACTGCCCAATTCACAATAGCAAGTTAAAAAATAAGTAAAAATAAAAGGAAACAAACTTCAAAAATAATCAATATAGTAGTAATTGTTGTTGTTATTGTTGTTAAGTGCCATTTAATCAGTTATGACTGTGAGCAAACCTATATAGTGATCCTGAAGAGTGGCTGGTGGATTCGAACTGCCAACATTGTGGTTAGCAGTCCTGTGCTCATCCTGAAATGGACTGGTATTGGCTGCTTTCAGTCTGACAATCACGTGGTATTCTATGCCTGGAATGACAAATTAAAGAGGAATGGTGTCACATTCTTCATCAAAAGACAATATTTCAAGTTCTGTCTTAAAGGATAATGCTATTTGCGAAAGGATAATATCCATATGCCAAGCATTGGTATGGCGCTGTGGGTTAAGGTGCCAGACTGCAAAGCCATTTGAACTGTAAGGTCAGTGGTTCAAACTCCCTAGCTGCTCCATGGAAACTCTATCCAGGGTCGCTATGGGTCAGGACTGACTCCATGGCACTTAGCAACAAAACACAAGGCAGACTAGTTAAAACCACTGTTACTTAAATTTATGTATCAACTACTAAGTCAGTGATGATGATAATGAAGAATTCTATAAACTTCTTCATTGTGAAATTGATCAAACATAAAAAAAAGTGTACTGATAATTACTGGATATTGGAATGCAAGGTTGGGAATAAAGAAGAAGAATTACTAATTAGAAAATATGAACTTAGTGATTAAAAAAAAAGATGCTGGTGATCACATGACAACATTTTGCAAGACCAATGACTTCCTTGTAAATACCCTTTTTAATAAATGCAAAAGATGATTGTACAAATGGACCTGATGATATGGAATACACAGAAATACAATTGACTACATCTGAAGAAAGAAATAGTGTAACACCTGCATGTCATAAGCTAAAATGTAGTCAGGGGCAAAGTGAAAGGACATACTGTGAATTGCTCATATGCAAATACAGGCTGAAGCTGAATTAAATGATAACTTGTTCATGAGAGACAAAATACAACCTTTAACATATCCCACCTGATTTTAGAGATCACTGATGAACAGATTTGTGTTATGGGATGACATTAAGAACATCACACAGGAAGAAAGGAAAAGGTCATTAAGAAGAAAAGAATGAAGAAAAAAAAAATGGATCTCAGAAGAGACACTGACACTTGCTTTCTAGCTTGGAGATGCTAAAGAAAATGGAGGAAATGGTGGTGTAAAAGAGCAGAACAGAAAATTTCAAAGGGCAGCCTCACAAAACAAAATCAAATATTATAATTAAATGTGCAAAGATCTGGACTTAGAAAAACAAAAGAGAAGAACTCACTCAGCATTTCTCAAGCTGAAGAAACTGAGGAAAAAAATTCAAACCTTGACTTCCAATACTGGATTCTTTAGGAAAAAAAAAAAAAAAAAAAAAAAGATTGATGCAGAAAGCATAAAAAAAAAGATAGAATGAATACATAAGAGTACTAAAGAGAATTGGTTAAACAAACAATAAATAAGGAGGATTCGGATGCAGACCATGCAGACCCGGTCAGGAGGCAAAGCCCCTGTGGGCCCAAGCGTTGTTGACCGTCCAAACCATAGGCTCTGAGGATCAGACTTTAGCTACCTAGTAGACATAGCAAACTGTCCCTCATTTGATTATTCAGTAATGCTTGTTAGTAATCTCATACATGAGCCCTGGATATCCACAGACAAATGTAAAAACCTTCCCTAAAAGCCGAGACTGTAAATTCCAAAAAGGCAAGTCCCCCCTCATCAAAAAAAAAAAAGCTAAAGAGGATAGAGAGAAACACTGTTAGCTGATGATATATGGAGGGGATAATAATCAATGTAATGAAACAAGCTATATGAATGGATGAATGTGAAGCTGATGATGTGCCCTGTAAACTTTCACTCAATCCAAAATAAAAACATTTAATTAAAAATAAATAAATAAAAAATAAAGAGAAATGGTCAATATTCAATAGTTTCAAGTAGCATATGATCAAGAGTCAATGGTAGAGGAATTCCGGCGATTCCCTGACCAGGCAGTCTCGAGGAAAAGGGGTGGAATCACACATAAGAATCCTCTGTGTAGCAGACAGACAGCCTTTAAACAAACATAAGATCTTATATTTCAACATTCTGAACTCATTTTTTTAAAAGATAAAATTGCTGAGGAATTGCAGGCATTTTGAGATTTGCCTGCCTGCATGCGGCTCCCGCTTCTGCTCCCATGCCGGCGAGTGCCTCTGCCCCCTGCAGACGTTGGAATGCAGGGCTAGAGCAACCCCACTTAGAAGCCTGCATTTGCAGAGAAAAGGAAACATAAACTAACAAAACTGAACAAACAGAGAGGGATATCGGTACAGATTCAAGAAATTTGGGGTACCCATGGTACAGAGAGACTGAGAGAGACATTTTTTTATGTCATCAAATACGGACACTACCACCCTGCAGCCACTAGCCCCAGCCCTCTACTGTCCCGGCCTAGACCAGCCCTTTGCCAAGCTGCCGAGGCTCAGGAACGCCCAAGGCACAGGCCCGTCCACTGAGGCCAAGGCCCTCCGAAGGCCAAGACACTCCCACTGAGGCCAAGGCCTGCCCTGAGGCCCAACCCTCACACAGACTGGTCACAAAGGCCCAAGCCCAAGCAAGGCCCAAATCGCCTAGCTGCCTCTTGGACCAGGTGGTACACAGCCCAGTCGCCACCGGTGTCCAGGGCCCCCAAGGCCCAACCTGCCACATAGCCCAGTCGCCAAGTCCCAGTGCCCCTGAGACCCAATATGCCCTTAGTCTGGTCCCCGAGGCACAGGCCCCCCAAGGCCCAATACGTGCAACCCACTCACTAAGGCCCAGCTGCCCGATGCCCAGCCGCTGATACCCAGGCCCCCTGAGTATCAAACCGACTGCCTGTGGCCCAAACCACCCACCTGAGGCCCAACCCTCCTGTAGCCCGGTCACTGATGCCCAAGTCCCCAGATGTACAAACCGCCCACACTAGGCTCAACCAACCCGTCCAAGGCCCAAATGGTCCGCCACCGAGGCCCAGGTCCAACTGAGGCCCAAAAAAGTTACTCTGAGTTAAGCAATAAGGAGACTGAAAAGGGAAGACCACATCCTGATCACATCTTCCTGGAGGTAATCAGAAAACA
>NW_006408982.1:504094-509827 GCF_000296735.1 Chrysochloris asiatica
AACCATGGCAATGAGATGATATAAGATGGAATGAATGTAAAACTAAAGTTCTCCCATGTAAACTATCATATAATTCACAATAAAACATTTAAAAAAAAAAAAAGAGTCAATGGTACTAAGGAAAGAACTTCAAGCTGCATTGAAGTCATTGGCAAAGAACAAGGCTCCGGGAATCAAAGGAATACAAATTGAAATCTATAACAAACTAAGGCAGCACTTGAGTGACTCACTCAATTTTGCCAAGAAATTTGGAAGACAGCTGCCTGGCCAACTGATTGAAAGAGATCCATATTTCTGTCCATTCCAAAGAGAGATAATTCAGAGGAATGCGAAGATAATTGGACATTATCAGTACTATTACATGCAAGTAAAATTTTGCTCAAGGTAATTAAAAAATGGCTGCAAAATTACATTGAAAGGGAACTTTCAGAGGTTCAATCTGGATTCAGAACAGGAGGTGGACTGAAGGATGCCATTGCTGACGCCAGATGGATCTTGGCCGAAATCAGAGAATACCAGAAAGATGTTCACCTGTAAGTATGCAAAGGCTTTCAACTGTGTAGATCATGAGAAGCTATCGACAACATTGTGGACAATGAGTATTGCAAAACAACTGTGCTCATGAGGAACTTGTACATAGACCAAGAGGCAGTCATTTGAACAGAACAAGTGAATACTGAATGGTTTAAAACCAGGGTGGTTTTATCTCACCATACTTATTCCATTTGTACCCTGAACAAATAATCCAAGACGCTGTATTATTTGACAAAGAACATTACATCAACATTGGAGATATATTCATAAACATCCTGTGATATACCGATGATACAACCTTGCTGGCTGAAAATGAAAAGGACTTAAAATACTGACAAATATCAAAGTCCACAGTCTTTGGTATGTGTTGCATATCAATGTAAAGAAAACAAAATACTCACCACTGACCCAATAAATAACATGATGATAAATGAAAACAATATTGAAATTGTCAAAGACTTTATTTTGCTTGGATCCACCATCAACATTCATGGACACAGCAGTAAAGAAATCAAACGATGTATGGCATAAGGCAAAACTACTGTCCAAGCCCTATTTAAAATGTTCAAGAGGAAAGATGTCAGTTTGAAGACTAAATGCATCTGATCCAATCCATGGTATTTTTAAAAACTTCATATGCATGTGGACAGTGAATGAGGAAAACTGTAGAAGAATTGATGCATTTGAGTTATGGTGTTGGAGAAGCCTAGTAAAAGTACCATGGCCTGCTAGAAGAACAACTAAATTTGTGTTGGAAGAAGTACAACTGGAATATTGCTTGGAAGCTAGGATGGCGAGACTTTGTCTCTCATATTTCAAACATATTGTCAGAAGGGACCAGTCCGTGGAGAAGAATCTCATGCTAGGTAAAGTGTAAGGTCAGGAAAAAAGAGGAAGACTCCCAAGGAGATGGAATGGCACAGTGGCAGCAGTTATTGCCTCAAGCTTAATAATGAGTGTGAGGATGGCACAGGGCCGGGCCGTATTTCATTCTGCTGTGCATGATTTTACTATGATTCAGAATACACCCTATGGTACCTAACACAACTGCATGAAGAATAAATGTCTATCACCCTAGGAGGGACTGAATTGAATGGTATAATTGCCATGAAATATAAAGATGACTCGCAAGATGTGATGCATCTGTACACAAGAATATATGTTTGCAGAACACTGTACAAGATGGGTTTTCCTGAAACTGTCAATTCTTTTAGAACTCATCACATTGAGGCTGCTCCAACCAGTTCTCCATTTGATGGATTTAAGGCAGATTTTGTCTTTAAAGAGATTGAGAAGTAGCTTGAAGAGGAAGGGGAACAGTTTGTGAAGAAAATTGGTGGCATTTTTGCCTTCAAGGTGAAGGATGGCCCTGTGGGTAAAGAGGCCACCTGGTGGTGGACGTGAAGAATGGCAAAGGATCAGTGCATCCTAAGTTAGATAAGAAGGCTGACTGTACAATCACAATGGCTGACATGGACTTAACTGGCATTAAGGACAGGCAAAATGAATCCTCAATCAGACTTCTTTCAAGGCAAATTGAAAATCACTGGCAACATGGGTATGGCTATGAAGTTACAAATCCTTCAGCTTCAACCCAGCAAAGCTGAACTGTGAACTCTCTGTGGCTATTTCTGAAAATCAAAATGAGACACATATAAATATGTCCATCCATATATGTCATTGTCAGAAATTAGACAGAAACTAAGCACTGGCAAATGGTGTGGGATAAATTTGTTTTTAAATGAGTGTGACCAACCCTATTTTTCCTAAGTGGGGCCTGGCGGCGTAACCCTGCTTTGCTGAACTGTATACAGCTGTGCATTATAAAGCTAATAGGGTAATTATATTTTGAGCTAACATTGCGTTTCAGAAATAAATTTAGAAACAGTAAAATCCCAAAACTATGTAAACAGAAGCTTCCATTTTGCTTACAAAGTATATTTAAGGATTATTCTGCTGAAGATTCAATTTTAGAGTTATTCTTGGTAGAAACTAGGAAAGAAACAGAACACTCGTAGCTGATCAATAATAAGTGTTGCACATTTACTGACCAAAATCTATTTTCCTTTAATAGTTTTTCAAATTCTGTACTGAGATGTTTTTTAAATACTTGAAAATTTTGCATTTTATGCACTTGAAATGGTATTTTCTTCTCAAATCAAATTCTCCTTTTAATATACATTTAGATTAATTGCTTACCTCATTTACCTTTTCCCTGGTATTTCGAATGCTGATTTCTTATCATGATATATAGGGTAAAATAATGCTTTTGGAAGAATGTTTAAAAGAAAATTAAAATAGTTCTTCCTGAAAAAAAAAAAATAATATGTGTTGGCAAATTAAAACTGGGTGTGGCTTTGTTGGTTAAGAAATTGACTGCTAACTACAGGGTCAGCAGTTCAAATATGCCAGGCACTTCTTGGATACAAGGATTCCTATGAGTTGGAACTGAATCAATAGCACTTAAGAACACACCAACATATATATTAACAATACATAAATACATATTTGGGTGGTAACAGAGAATAGAAGATTGCTGTGCATGTATACATTGGAAAAGGGATTCCAGTATCTTTTGTTCCTCCCCCATTAACACTGCCCCTGAAGGTTCCTAATTAATCTTTTGAGTTTATATCTTCTGTATTCATGGGCACTTCTCCATTCTTAACTGTATGTACATTATTTATAAACATTAAATATAAATATACTAAAACATACAGGACAAGACATTTTTATTTGATTTTTTTCTCACCTCATCTTTTTCCTTGACAAATATTTCCATAAGGTTCAAAAGTCACAGGGATGGAAAAGGGAGTCGTTTGTGAAGAATAGCTTCAGCTATTTATCCCAACAGCATAACTTGGATCTTGTAATTTGTATTCATTTCAGCATCTTGGACAGAAACCAATGTTAGAACCAAGAGGTGATTTAAATCATATAAATCATAGATCAGTGAAGGAACTCGAAGTTCTGGATAGATTACAAAAATAAAGCTTTAGTTAAAAATAAATTAACTGTTCCCCTACAGGAATTAATTAATCCTTTTCAAAATATAGAAAACAAGTAAAATTTGATCTGATATTTTTTCTAGCGTATGGCGCTCTGGTAGCGTGGTGCTTATGAATCGGGCTGCGAACCTTAAGGTCAGCGGTCCGAAACTACCAGCCGCTCCGAGGGAGAAAGATGAGGCTTTCTACTCCCGTAAAGATTTACACCCTCGGAAACCCTGTACAGGGTAGCTATGGGGCGGAACCGACTCAACGGCACTTAACAACAACAACAACATGCACATAAACAAATTCTAATGCACCTTCCCTCAATAATTACATTGATATATTAGAAAAGTGTATGCACTTCCTACTCATAAAAAATCCTATATTTATAATAAAATTTTAATTTCTATATTTTGGAATGAGTTATAAAATAAACAAAGTATATTTGTTATAAGTTGTTGTTGTCAGGTGCCATCTAGTTGGAACCAACTCAAAGCAACCCCTTGTACATCAGAACGAAACAATGTCCAATCCTGGGCCAACCTCACTCCTGCTGCCACACTTGACGCCATCAATGATGCCACCTGGCCGATCCATCTTGTTGGTCTTTCTCTTTTTCTCTGACACTCCATCTTAACCAGCATGACATCATTCTCCAGCGACTGTTCCCTCCTGACAATATGTCCAAAGTATGAGAGACAAAGTTTAGCCATCTTGGCTTCCAAGGAGCACTCTGGCTGCACTCCTTCCAAAACAGATTTATTGGTTCTTTTGGAAGTCCATGGCACTTTTAGTATTCTCCTCCAACACCACAATTCAAAGGCATCAATTCTTTTACGATCTTCCTTATTCACTGTCCAGCTTTCACATCCATATGAGGTTATTGAAAATACCATGGCTTGGGTCAGGCGCACCTTAGTCCTCAAGCTGACATCTTTGTTCTTCTTGTTATAAGTTGTTGTTAAGTGCCGTCGAGTCGGTTCCGACCCATAGCGACCCTGTACAGGGTTTCTGAGGGTGTAAATCCTTACGGGAGTAGAAAGCCTCATCTTTCTCCCGCGGAGCGGCTGGTAGTTTCGAACCGCTGACCTTAAGGTTCGCAGCCCGATTCGTAACCACTACGCTAAATTAGTGATATAAAATTGTTTTAAATTACTTTATGAGCATCAGATTTTTTATTTAAAATGAAAACTAAAGATATGCATCTATTTCTTAAAATATGATAGCTATTTTTTACAGAAATCTTGTAACTACCAAAGTGAATATCTCTTTTGAGGTTAAATAAAATTTCTTAAAAAGGAGAAAGTTGAATGAGTTTTATAAATAAGAAAGTGTATCATTCTCAAATAATCATCTCCTTAGTCTTTACCGTTTTCTTCTTTTAGAACTCAGGAATATTTTCTAATATGCAAACACGTCTTTTGTAAATCATGCAAATGTTTATTGTTGTTGGGTGCCATTGAGTTGATACTGACTCATAGAGACCTTATGAACAAGAGAAAGAAACACGTCCTGGTCCTATGTCAATCTCACAATTGTTGCTACACTTGAGCCCATTGCTGCTGCCACTGTGCCAGTCCACCTTGTTGTAGGAGTCTCCCTCTTTTTCACTGACCTTCCACTTTTCCAAACACGATGTCATTCTCCAGGACCTGGTCCCTGCCTGTAAACGAATATATCTTCAAATGTGGCATATTATAATGCTCTCATTAAAATTAACAATTAAATTTTAAGTACAATGGAGCATTGTTTTTATTTGGAAATCCAAGCCCTTCTTCAAATTACAAATAACTTGTATTCTGAAAAATATACCCTAAGTAATAAAGAGTTTCTCGAATACAATTCCAGATAGCTGAAAAAAAGAAAAAAATCAAACAGATAAAATTCAGTGAGAAATTTAGAGAAATAATTCTGTCACTTTAGACACTGTCTTAGAGTAGTTTTAGATGAACTTGCAGATTAAGTTTCCTTGAAAAATGATTAAGCTTACTAAAAATGTAAAACCATAATACTTAATTTTACAAATATTATTCTAAAGGAAAGGGAAAAAAAAACCACTTTTTTTCTAGTATGCACCAAGCTTAGAATTAGTACCAACATGTTAAAGATATCTTTGTATTACAAGGAAGACAATATGTAGGCAAAATTTTAACTATTTTTTCTGACTTTAAAACTTATGAAATATTTTTATGTGGGTGTGTATATA
>NW_006408982.1:509927-517908 GCF_000296735.1 Chrysochloris asiatica
TTTTAAATAGATAATTAAAAGAGTAAAATAATATTAATCAGTATTGTTATTAATGGCTACATAAAATAATCTCTTTATAAGTCAAGATTGGTTACAAAATTATGCTGCTTTATGTTATTTTACTATATATTATTGGCTATTTAATCAAGTGATATTTCATGAAGTTTCATGTTTGTTTGTCTCTGAAAAAATCATGTGGAATTCAGCATGCATCCCTGATGTTAGGGTTCATTTAAGTCTATATACAACTAGCAAATAATAATGAAATTGCTATTTTTATATGAATTTATTTCCTTTCTGAATCCAGAAAGAGAGTCTGAATCTGTCTGTGATTAACTTGCCACAAAATATATCAGTTTCCACTCTGTCTACTGTAATCAAACACTACCATGTATTCAAAAATCCATATCATGCTAACAGATATATTATATTAGAAAATATTTGCCATGTGACTAGAGCTGCACTTGAGGAATATTAAATATCCACAGGGTATTCAATCATGCTTCACTTACTGGTTATTTTCTTTTGGTAGATTCAGATATTAATTATTCATCGTCTTGACATTTTAGATATCATAGTTAATGGACAATGTAAACAACACCCAAGTTCAGAATAAAACTTGTATTATGATTTCTCAATATATTTAATAGGTAAAATCATACCTGCCATAAAATAGAATAGAAACTACTATTTCATGGAATGGATATTCAATATTAACATTTGAAATATTTCTTTTTGCCTGTTGTTTTTGTTAAGTGTCATTGAATTGGACCCGACCCCTAGTGACCCTATATAGGGTTTCTGAGGAGCAGTTGGTGAGTTTGAACCACCAACCATGCAGTTCAAATGGACTTTGCAGTCCAGTGCATTAGCCCACAGTGCCAATGAATATTCAGGAGCAAGCAAATCCCCTCTGTAATTTATAAGAATTGAAAGCCTGCCTCATTTTCTTTATTATTCACCTGATGAAACATGTGCAACATTAAATGAATGAAGCAGCAGTTCCAACCGTAAAAGTTTATCATTTTATGCAGTGATACCATTATGTCAGTTTCTAAGCCAAATTTTTCATCCAACATGAAAATATTTAATATATCATTGAGAATGTCTCTCAAAGAGATTCACACTCACAAGCTTTCATGTATTTTAATTAATCTGAATAACACATTAAAAAAAAAAATTAGCAGGAGAAGTTTGAAAACTCTAGCAGATCTGCTGCAATCTAATGGACTTTTTAAATACCATCTAATGCAAACATACTTTATAGCTAGTCATAAGATTAAAACCTTTTCAAGTTGCTATCATGGGAAATTTCTTGCAAGGAAATTACTGCAAAGCCTTGTTTTAGTATGTTCCCCTACTGTGATTCCCACTGTGTATTTTTAATAAGGAAAGCTATCCATCCATAGAGGTATAGCCTGTTCTCCATGGTTCAGTGTCTAGCAGCGGCAAATACAGTATACACTTTGGTGTTTCACTTTAATTTTCACTCCATAATGCTTATGCCTGCATTTACTGACTGATGTATGTAACTTCTTGGTTGTTTAATTATGAATAGGCATAGATATTGTTCATCCTGTAATTCCCTCTTTCTAGTTACCCCTAAAACAAATACATAAACAAAAACAAAAACAATACATAATCTGATGTATCTCTGTGTTTACAAGCTAATCAATGTTTGGTAGAATGAAAAAAAAATTCAATCTGTGTGTTTGAAACAGTTTAAAAAGATAAAACTAATTATATAAAATGAATCTAAATATTGTATTATTAATTAATTTAAAAGTAAACATTAAAACTAATTTTAAACTTCTATGGTTTAGTTTATTATGTAATCAAATTAAGCAGATATTAGGACATTCAGTAAAGTTTAATTGAAAAATATCATTGAGGCCTCATAGAGTAGCTTATCCAAATGTGTTCTTATATCATGATAATTTAGATGGTCTGAATTAAAATAATTGCTAAGAATAAGGATTGTTTTTTGCATATAAATGATCTTCTTTTAAATATTTTTGTAAAACTTGAAAGACCAACAGTCTCTTAGGGGGAAAAACACACACATATACACACACACACACAAATAATGTTTTATTGTGAATTATGTGGTAGTTTACATGGTAGAACATTAGTTTTACATTCATCCTATCATATATCGTTTCATTGCCATGCTTACAATCTCCTCCATGCATCATCAATCAACAAAAGGGTATACCCTGCAAGCCTGCACCTCGCTTGTCAGCACACAGCCCCTCTTCCTCTTTGGGTCTAAATTCCCCAGCCGATCCCTCTCTCCACATGATCGTCTCTTCCTCCATCACTGGAATCACTGCTTCTCTGGGAAGGGTCCCACTCTCTGCTCTTCTCTCTTGATGGTCCCAGGAACCTTTGCTTCTAGACAGCAAAGTCAACCACTCTCCTCCTTTTGCTACAAAATGTCTACCTTTACATTTCCAACTCTCACAATCAGCCCTGATAGCAATTATTCACTATTGTATCACAAGATCCCAATTCGAATCTCCTTTCATTAGCCATATCCAGACAGATTTGATAATACTCAGTGGAGAGTCTACCTTTCTCCATGCTCTCTAGATCTAGACTCCCTTTTGAAAGCTTGTAAGCCAGTCACTTCTTGCCTTTGCAGCCCTCCCCCCCGCCACTTTGGGTAGCTAATGTCCAAGTTGCCTATCCCTGTCTACTCTGTGTATGGAGGGGGTGGGAATGATCATCACTGTAATGATGATCTACATCCGTAGGTGTAGGTCAAGTTCATCAAATTGTATCAGATTACTCTTTCTTCCTCTTCTTTCTTCTTCTAGTTGAGCTCTAATCATCCAGTCATTGAAGACAGGTCAAGTGGGTATTATCTTCAAGTGTGGGTATTTCTATGCATATGCCCTCTCTTCTTAATCAGCTGGATGCTTCACTCACAACTCTAGTCCTCTGTGTCTATGTCACTGATTCTGGGCCCAAGAGACCCCAGGTCTTTCCACACTGCTGGCCAACGAGGTCTCCACCCGGCTTCACAGGAGACAATTTCAAGTGGACATTTTCCACCTCAGAAAATTCTGGATGTGGTTCAGGATTCCACCTATGGTCTTATTTAACGCAAAGGCTCTGCAGGAAGCCTCCTTCACTGGGCACATTGTAGCTCCATTTTAGGTATTCCAATCAGTCATAGGCAGAAGACGGACTTATAAGCTTTCTACAGTGATATTTCTGGCTATTCCTTTCTCTCCCCCTCAAGTGTCTATTTTATAATGGTATGCCAAGGAAACCAAGATTCAAAAGACAACCAAGCATCTTAACATTATTTCCCCACATTTCCACATTCCAACCATGTCTCAATCCCTGTAACCCAGAGCCCTGTTGTTCCAAGGTTGTACATACATTGTTATTTACCTCTGTCCCACTTAGCCCATGCAAACCTGCCTAATTGTTTTCCCGTCTGCTTTGTTCTTCCATTCCACTACCCCTTCTTGTGTATTGCCCCCCTCCTTAGCACCCAAACTATCCTGTGTCTACTCCCTACAATGTGCTCAACCATCCCCTCTCTCCCCTCACCACCCTCCCCCCAAATCCCCGTAACCAGCAAAGAATCCCCCCTCTTTAGTATGGGTTCTATTTCTTAGTCTTTTACAGTAGTGGTCCTAAGCAGTATTTCTCCTTTTGTGACTGACTAATTTCACTCAACACAATGTCCTTAAGGTTCATTCATGTTTTGCAATGGCTTGCAGATTCCTTGTTACTCTTCAAGATAGCATAATATTCCATTGTGTATATGTACCAGTTCATTTATCCATTCTTCACTTGATGGGCACTTAGGCTGTCTCCATCTTTTTGATATTGTAAATACTGCTGCCATGAACGTTGATGTGCATATATCTTCTTGTGTTATGGCTCATATTTCTTATGGGTAAATACCAAGTTGAGGAATCAATTGCTGGATCATAAAGTATTTCTATTTCCAACCTTCTGAGGAAGCGCCATATTGCTTTCCAGAGAAGTTGGACCATTTTTCAATCCCACCAGCAATGCAGGAACATTCCAGTCTCTCCACATCCCTGCCAGCATTTATTGTCCTCTACTTTTTTAATCTTTGCTGTATGGCTGGTGTGAGATGATATCTCATTGTTGTTTTGATTTGCATCATTCTAATGGCTAATGATCGTGAACCTTTCTTCATATGTTTGTTGGTTGCTGGATCTCCTCATTAGTGAAGTGTTTGTTCATGTCCTGCGCCCATTTTTTAATTGGATTATTTGTCTTTTTCTTATATTTATTTTTTTCTTATATATTTTAGAAATGAGTCCCTTTTCTGATGTGTCATTGCAAAAGATTTATTACCATTTTGTGTATTCCCTTTTTACTCTTCTGGTGAAGACTTTTGATGCACATTAGTTTTAAAGTTTTAGTATTTCCCACTCATCTATTTTGTCTATTTTTGTTTGTGTAGTTTTCAAAATGTTTGGTAGTCTTTGTATTCCCTGTATTAGTGCCCTCGCATTTGTGCCTATTTTTTCATTGATGACCCTCATATTTCTCAAATTCCCGTTTAGGTCAATGTAGAGTTGTTTTTTGTATAAGGTGTGGGGTGAGGGTCGTTTTTCAATCCTTTGTATATTGCTTTCCAGTTCTGCCAGCACCATCTGTTGAAGACACTATCACCTCTACATGTGATATATTTAGGTGTTTTGTGAAAAATCAGTTGAATGTATGTGGATGTGTTAATTTCTGAATTCTTGATTATGTTCCATTGATCAATGTATCTTTCATTGTACCAGTATCAAGCTGTTTTGAAGCACTGTAATTGTGTAATAAATTTTGAAGTCGGGTAGTGAGATTTTTCCAACCTTATTCTTCTTAAGTAGTGCTCTGCTTATCTTGGATGTCATTAAATAGTTTTTTCAATCTCTTTGAAGAATGTTGTTGGAATCTGGATTGGGAATGCATTATATGTCTAAATTGCTTTGGGCAGTACTGACATTGTCACAATGTTAAGTCTTCATAGCCAGGAGTATGGTACATTCTTCCATTTTTGTATGTCTCTTTTGGTTTCTTGTAGTAGTGTTTTGTAGTTTTCTTTGTATAACTCCTTTGTTTTTCTGGTTACATTTATTTCTAGATATGTCATCCTTTGGGCGGCTATTGTAAATGGTTGATTAAGTGCCATCGAGTCGATTCCGACCCATAGTGACCCTGTATAGGGTCTCCAAGGAGCAGCTGGCGAGCTTGAACCACTACTTTGAAGTTCACATGACTTTGTAGTCTGACGCGTTAGCCTACAGAACCACAGTAAATGGTATTGCGTTCCAAATGTCCTTTTCAGTGGTCTCATTTTTGGTATAGAGGAATCCAACTGATTTTTGTATGTTGATCTTGCTGTTGTTGTTGTTGTTATGTGCCGTCGAGTTGGTTCCGACCCATAGCGACCCTGTACAGGGTTTCCGAGGGTGTAAATCTTTACGGGAGTAGAAAGCCTCATCTTTCTCCCGCGGAGCTGCTGGTAGTTTCGAACCACTGACCTTAAGGTTCGCAGCCTGCCAATTTGCTGAATCTTCCAATGAGGTCTAGTAGCTTTTTTATCGGGTCTTTGGGGTTTTGTATGTATAAGATCATATCATCTGCTAATAGACAGAGTTTTATTTCCCCTTTGTTAATTTGGATGCCTTTAATTTCCCTGTCTTGCCATATAGCTCTTGCTAAGACTTCCAGCACAATATTGAATAGGAGTGGTGACAAAGGGCATCCTTGTCTTGTTCCTGTTCGCAGAAGGAAGGCTTTCAGTTTCTCTCTATTGAGAGTAATGTAGGCTGTTGGTTTTGTATACATGCTCTTAATTATGTTGAGGAATTTCCATTCAATTCCTACATTGTTGAGTGTTTTTTTTAGTAAGGAATAGATATTGGATTTTGTCAAATGTCTATTGTACATCAATCAATATGATCATGTGGTTCTTTTCTTTTTTCTTATTTATATGGTGGGTTAAGTTGATGTTTTTTTCTAGTGTTGAACCATCCTTGCATCCATGATATGAATCCCACTTGATCATGATATATCATCTTTTTCATGTGCTGTTGGATTCTGTTGGCTAGGATTTTGTTAATAATTTTTGCATCTATGTTCATGAGGGATATTGGTGTATAAATTTCTTTCTTAGTGACATCCTTCCCTGGTTTTGGTAAGAGGTTTTCTTGCTTCATAAAATGTGTTAGGAAGTTTTCCATCCTCCTTTATCTTCTGGAATAATTTGAGTAGAATTGGTGACAGTTCTACCCAGAATGTGTGGTAGAAATAACCAGTGAAACCATCTGGCCTTCGCTTCTTTTTGCTGGTAGTTTTTTGATGACCTGATCAATTCCTTCTTTTGTTACGGGTCTTTTCAGTTTTTCTGCTTCACTGTGTGCAAGTTTAGGTAGATCATGTTTTTCTAAAAATGTATCTGTCTCTTCTAAGTATTCAAATTTGTTTGAGTACAACTTTTCATAGTATTCTGTTACTATCCTCTTGATTTCCTTTGGTTCTGTTGTGATATTGCCCACGTGGTTTCTAAAACATGTTCGTTGTTTCTTCTCCCTCTTTTTTTTTTTTTTTTTTTTTAAGGTTTGCCAATGGTCTGTGAATTTTGTTAATCCTGTCAAAGAACCAGCTACTTGTCCTGTGTACTATTTCTATAGTTTTTCTGTTTTCTATCTCATTTATTTCTGCTCTAATCTTTATTATTTCTTTTCTTTTTTTAGCTGTAGGTTCCCTCTGTTGGTCTGATTCTAATTGTTGTAGATGCTGTGTTAATGTGTTAATTTTGGTTCTTTCTTCTTTTTGGATATGTGCATTTATTGTAACACATTGTCCTCTCAGCACCAGTTTTGCTGTGTCCCAAAGATTTTGGTATGTTGTGCTTTCATTCTCATTTGTTTCTAGGATCTTTGTGAGTTCACATTTAATTACTTCTAATACCCAGTCACTTCAGTTTCCATATATTTTACTTTATTTCCTTGGTCTTCCTATTGTTGGCTTTTGATTTGATAGCATTGTGGTCTGAGAAGATGCTTAGTAGTATTTTGATATTTCTAAATTTATGGAAATTTTTATGTGGCCTAAGACTTGATCTACTCTGGAGAATGTTCCATGTACACTGGAAAAGAATATGTATTATGTGTTGTTGGCTTGAATGCTCTGTACACATCGATGAGATCTAGTTGGCTAATTCTGTTGTTTAGTTCTTATGTGTCTTTGTCATGTTTCTTTAGGGTTGTTCTATCCATTTTTGAAAGCTGTGTATTAAAATCACCCACTATTATTGTAGATTTGTCTATTTCTTTCTTCAAATCTATTAGAGTTTTCTTTATACATTTTGGAGCTCTTTCCTTGAGAGCATACATATTTATTATGGTTATGTCATCTTATTCATTTGTCCCTTTAATCATGAGATAATATCCATCTTTATGTATTATGTTGTTTTTTTGTCTAAAAGTTTATTTTTTTTAATTCTTTTATTGTGAATTGGGTAAAGGTTTCAGGGCACATCAGTTTTCCATTCAGCAATTCATACACATTTTAGTTCATGTCATTGATTGCAATCCTCACATTGTAACATCACGTATCACACTTCTTCCTGGTGTCTCCTGTTTCCATTCCTCCTTCTTTCCTAAACCTTTTGAGCTTTATCCTTGGGTAAATACTACCCTTTTTTATCTCAAGTCTAAGGAGAGAATACTTCTCTAGTGTTGTCCCTTACATAAGCCCTGTATAAAGTTTCTGAGGAGCATCTGGTTGTTTTGAATTGCTGATCTTTTGGTTAGCAGTCTAGTGTCTATCCTACAGTGCCACATTAACAAAATGTGGCACATGCATACAATTGGGATACTACCCCCTTGGCAGAAAATTGAGCCATGGATAAGTTCATTTCCAGACCTGAAGGATGGCTAAGGGCCATAGTCTTGTGGTGCTTCTAGTTTCTCTCTGAGCAGTAAGCCTAGTC
>NW_006408982.1:520003-520519 GCF_000296735.1 Chrysochloris asiatica
GAATTATTACACAGTTAGTCACAACATTCTTGCACCTGGTCATTAGACAACCTTGACAAAAACACTTCTGTGATGTTCAGACTGACCTTCATGTTTTTTCTCATTATGTGACAAACTGTTTCTTCTTGTTTATTCTAAAGATTATAAACTTTCTATCCTACATAATGTGCTATTATTTCCATAATAAAGATATTCATTAAATCACTTGGAAGCTATGTGGCAAAAAGCCCGACCTGGCTACTTGCTGCAAGAAGTGTAGATTATTAAGTCAAAACTATGCTTTACTTAAATTCATTATTGTCTACTTGTTTACACAGGTGTCTATATGTAGGGGTTTGTGAATTCTAACTAGTGACTGAATGTGGTGAGGCCTTTGGGGGTAGGTCAGCTTGACTCTAATATGCTATTTGCTTTTGTGGCTTCACAAATGTAGTTACTTAGGTTTTCTAATGAAAAGGAGTAATTTACACAATTTCTCTTTGTATTCAATCCACCAAGGCTGAAAGCAATTGCTGC
>NW_006408982.1:520654-526985 GCF_000296735.1 Chrysochloris asiatica
ATTTCCTCTTTTGTCTGTTTGTCCAGCTCCACAATCCCCGTTCAGGCCTTTTTTCTAGTTGGAAACAGTTCAGGGCTGGCTGTGGCCATTTGGTTTTAATTGGAAACTGTCTCTTTACATTTCCAGGAAATCTATGTGCATGCATGGTAGAACCCTCTGAGGGTGGGGCTGGGGTGCCCACTAGCTCAGGCACCCCTATAGTCACCAGAATGGAGGTGCCCAGACAGCAATGGACCAATGAACAGATACCAAAAAAATGAATGCCCACACCTTTATCTCAGCGGTTCTGCCAGGCACCTGTGTCTGCTCCGATCCTTCCCCCATGTGGCCTCTCCCAAGATGGCAGATCCTGGAGTGCCTAGTGTCCCAGACTAGAAAGCAATAGATTTCTTACTTCTGCCACAAATTCCCCCAGCTGTTAGCCTCCCAACCTTCTAAGTATTCCCTTATATGTGGTTCAGAGTTCTGGGACCATCCTCTGAGCCTGCTTGGTCGGGTAGTCTGTGTTGTTGTTGGCGGAGCTCTTTACTACACATCCACCTGACACACCATCTTGTTTGTTATCTTCTTAAAGTTTATTTTACCAGAGATTAATACTATCACTCCAGTTCATTTTTTACTGCAATTAGCTTGGTATATATTTTTTCATCCTTTGACTTAAAATTTTTTTTTTTTTGTCTCTGTGTGTGAGATGTGTCTCTTGCAGACAGCATATTGAAGGTTCTTTTATTCTTATCCATTTTGCCACTTCTGTTTCTTAACTGGTGCATTTAATCCATCTACATTAAGTGTAATTATTGATAGGTATGACTTAATTGCTGTCATTATGTTTGTGTTTTTTTTTGTGGTGTTGTTGCTTTCTTTGTTCTGTGTGGCTTCCTTTGCTGATTTCATGCTTTTTGTGTTCTTTCTTGTGAGTTTCCTCATAGTTTAATGTTTCCATGTTCTTCTTAGATTTTCATTTTCTTGGTATGCTGTGAAGTGTTAATTTTCTTTCAGGTTACCTGGTAGTCCATAAACTTTCCCCTTCATTTAATGCAGTCTATTTTATCCTGCAATCTACCTGAACTTTTCACCTTCTGGATCTCTGTTCCTACGTGTTTACTTTCTTTTACATTGTACTCGTTTTGGTCATAGACTGACCTCATGTATTATCTGAGTTAGTTCTTATAGTTTTGTTTATGTTCTCGGTAGTTCCTTCTGTCGATTTAGTTCTGAGAGGTGCTGCCACACATTTCAATCTCTGGTTGTTGTCTGTTCCTGTTGGTTCTCAGTCCACAAAACTCCCTTTAGAATGTTTTGTAGTGCATGGTTGGCTTTGGCAAAATCCCTTAGCTTCTGTTTATCATGGAATGTTTTGATTATACCATTGTATTTTATTGATAGCTTTGCTGGATAAATGTTCTTGGTTGGCAGGTTGTTTTTTTTTTCTTTCTTTCTTTTTTTTTCTTTCAGTGTTTTATATGTTTCCCCATTGCCTTCTTGCTTGCAAGTTTTCTGCTGAGAGATCCTAGCTTAATCAGACTTGCTTGCTTTTTTATGTTACACTTCTGTGTTCCCTGGCTGCTTTCAGGAGTGTCTCCTTATCTTTGATTTTGGAAAGCTTCATTATGGTGTTTCTCAATGATTTTCTTTTGGGGTCTATCCTTCCTGGGGTTTGTTGACCTTTTTGAATGTTTAGCTTTTCACTTTTCAACATGTTAGAGAAATTTTCTTCAAGCACTTCTTCATTGATTTCCTCTGTGGACTTGTGTGATTCTTCTTGTTCTGGAATGCCTATAATTCTTAAGTTATTCCTATTCATGTTGTCCAACATGTATCTTAGACTTTCTTCATATTCTTTTATCCTTTTATTTGTTTGTTCTTCTATCTTATTGGTGTTGAGATATTTGTCTTCCAGCTCACTTCTTCTGCCTTACATCTCTTCTATTCTACTCCTGTGCCCTTTCAGTGTATTGTCTATTTCTGTTATTCTATTATGGATAGTTTGGACCTCTTTCTGTAGGTTTTGAATTATTTTCAATGCTGTATCTATGTATTTGACTGTTCCGGTATCACTTTCTTGACTTCTTCCTTGTTTTTCTCAACTCCATTGTAAAGTGTTTTGAAACTTTTTACAATCATTTTTTTCTGAATTCCTTCTCAGGCATTTCCAAAGCCTGCCCTCCTTCCAGAATGTAGTCTAGGTCTACCTCCAGGTCATTTGTCTCAGACATTTTATCTTGTTTCTGGACATGTGCTGATATGGTCATCTCCTTTTGCTTCTTGGACGTGTTTCGTGTTTATCTGTGGCCTTAATACTTGAGTATGTGTTTTGGCATTTTTTATGCTTTATGACTGCTTCCAGGTAGATGTGATTAGGATGTGGGCTTCCCTTTTAACTCTTCTTATTGCTTAACTCAGAGTAACTTTCACAGGTGTTGTCTGCCTCCCTGGTATATGGCAGTTGGTATTGGTTATTGCCTGGATTTTGGAGTTTTATAGAGTGTGATTTTAGCAGTTGCTGTCTCTTTTTGGGTAATATAGGGAGAGAATGAATCCTCCAAAGATAGAAGGGGGAGCATAAAACAAAAAAACTGCAACAGCAAAGAAAGAAAAAAAAAATCTGTAGCCTAATATGAGTATGACTATAATGTCCTCTTTCAACTTCTTGTTTTCAAAGCTGTCTGATAGATTTCAAGATGACATTGTTGGTTGTTACGCTATACCTCAGGATTTAATTAAATTTTTGGCCTGTTGTGTTTTTAAACTTTTTCCCTCTCTAAACCCCTCGTTCTGGCTTTTTCTGGATTAAAAAAAAAACAAAAAACAGTTCAGGGCTGCCTCTCAGTCTGAAAGTATCTGTGCACATGCGGGGCAGAAGAACCCACCAGTGGTGAGGGTGGGGATTGTCCACTCGCTCAGGCACTCCCTCTTGTCACCAGAATGGAGTTCTGCAAACAGTGATGGGCCAATGAAGAAATATTAAAAAAAAAAAAAGAAAAAGAAAATCAGAACAAAGCAAAGCTGACAAAATGTATTGTCCACCTTTGTTCCTAGTTTCCTGCAGCATTCTTCCATGGTATGTCTGCTGCTCCACTTGGTTTTGCCATTTGGTCTCCCCCAAGTTGTCGGCTCTGGGCCGCTGAGCCTGGCCGATTCAAAAGTACGTGATTTCTTACTTCCACTTCAAGTTCCACTAGCTTCAAACTTTTTAAGTATTCCTACCTATGTGTTTCCGAGTTTTGGAGCTCTGCTCTGAATCTTCTTTGACTGGTATTCTGTGGTATTGCTTGCTGACGCTGAGCCTCACTGAAGCTCTACCCTAGCCACCTCAGTAAGTTTGTTTTAATATGATTACCTTGCATACTCTCAGACGAATATTAATACAGCTGTACTGAGAAAAAAAATCAAGTTTCAAATCTGAAAACACTAAATTTACATACACTATGCATATAAGTCAAGACCTGACAAGAAAAGAAAGATTAATAATAGAATATGAAAATCCCTCAGAAGGTCATTTTTTTCAAAACATACGTACATAATTGTCAAACATTTAAGAAATGCATATTGATACAGAAAGAGATTCAGTAAAATAACATTTTGCAACTTTTTCATAAAGCATAATCAGAAAATCAACAGATTCCATTTTACGTGGTATTGAAAATGGAATTGATCATTTCTTTCAAACAAACATTGACTCTATAGGATATTGTCTGAACTACCTTTGAAAAATAGTCAAAAAAGAAGAGAAGCTAATTGCAACTAGATATCTTTACTTTTAACAATCTGATAAAATAAAAGTTAGCTTTTTTTTAATTAAAAACAATAGGAATGTAAAACTCAAGTTTAAGACACGTCTGTTTCCTTGCTATAAAGATGAGAATCTATTATTTTTAGATGCCATCTAGTCGGTTTTGACTCATAGGAACCATATGCATAATAGAATAAAACAATGCCTAGTTCTGAGTCATTCTTACAATTGTTGTGTTTGAACCCATGGTTGCTGCTGCTTTGTTATTCCATCTCATTTGGCACGTCCTCTTTCTCACTGGCCCTCCACTTTACCAAACATTATATGCTTCTCCAGGAACTGGTTCTCTGGAAGTCATATTCAAAATATGAGTCTTACCATGTTTGCCTCTAAGGAGAATTCTAGCATACTTGTTTCAACAGCGATTATTTTGTTCTTCCAGCAGTCCTTACCACTTTTACTATTCTTGTTCAATACCATAATTCAAATTTACCAATTCTTCTTTGGCCTTCTTTATTCATTGTTCAAATTTCAAATGCATCTTAGGTGACCTAAAATACAATGTCTTAGATCAAATGCATCTTAGTCCTCAATGTGATATCTTTGCTCTTTAACATATTAAAGAAATATTTTGAAACAAATTTGCCCAATATAATATGTTCTTTGATTTCTTGACTGCTGCTTCCATGAGTGTTGATTGTGCATCTAAGCAACATGAAGTCTTGACAACTTCAGTCTTTTCTCCATTTATCTTGATGATATTTATTAGTCAAGTTGTGAGGATCTTTGTTTTCTTTACATTGAGGTACAACTCATACTAAAGTCAGTATTCTTTATTTCATTAGTATTTCAAGTCTTCTTTGCTTTCAACAAACAAGGTTGTGCCATCTGCATGTCGTTAGTTTTTAATAAGTCTTCCTCCAATCCTCATGCCACAGTCATCTTCAAATAATCCAGGTTCTCAGATTATACGATTAACATGCAGATTGAATAAACATAGTGAAAGGATACAACACTGAAGCACACCTTTCCTGTTTTAAGCCATTCAATAACAGAACCTATAATCATGCAGAGCCCTGGTGTGTGCTGTAGGATAAGTAATGGACTGGTAAATACAAAGTCAACAATTCAAACCCACCAGCTGCTCTCAGAAACTCTATATAGGGTTCCTGTGGGTTGGAACTGACTCCATGGCCCTTAACAACAACATAATCCTTGTATTATAAGAGCTGTTATTGTCATTTAATTTCATATTAAAAGTAAACAAAATACAACAAAAAAACAAAACTTAGGTCCAGAGTGCGTGAGTGACAGTTCCTTGATTGCAGAGAACATGTTTATAATCTATTTTTAATTTTTTTTTGTGTGTGTCCCAATATAGTGTTCTTTCTTTGTTAGACATTAATAAATGCTTTAGTATGAGTTTTCCATTGTCTTTTTCAAGTAATTTTCTTATATTCTTACACAGATTCTGTTTGTTTTTTTTTTTGTGAACGAAATAAGCATTAGTATTCAGACTAAAATTTTTTTAGCTTTTGTTTGATTGTGAATCCACAAAGATGTGCTAGCTTAGGAAAGGGATATACATAGGAAAAAAGCACCATATCAGAATCTAATTACATCTAGATTTCATGTGGTGATGGTGGTGGTTGTGTTCTACTGAGTCGGTTCCCACCTACAGTGACCATGTATAGGCTTTACAAGGCTGTGAATCCTTATGGGAACAGAAATCCCCATCTTTCTCCTGAGGAACGAATGGTAGATTCAAACTTCTGACTATTCAGTTAGCAGCCCAGTTTGTAATACACTATGTTGCCAGGGCTCCTTTGACTTCATGTATAGGACTCCAAAATATCTAGCACATTTTAGTATCTTAATAAATTCTCAAAATATTTTATTAATAAAACCAATGAGTACAATTCACCATAATTAACAACACATGCTCCACAAACATGAGTATATTTATGGGTACAATGGGAAAAATATTTGAAATTTAACAGTCCTGGAAAGTCAGAGCACATGGTCACTATCTCCATATAACATGAATCAAGTAGATCTGAATTGAGCAGATGTTTTTGCACCGTATAGACACAGATTTATTTTTTAAAGATTTAATTCTTCTTTGAGGATAGTACAGTGTAGTTACATCTTAAAATTGCTCTGCTCTATCTGTGCAAAAATGTTTAAAATATTCAGAACAACAGCAACAGCCACAAAATAAAAACAAGGCAAAACTTCCTGTGAGAAGCACTAAAATTCTAAATTGATGCAAGATTTTATGCAATCTTTTTATTTTTTAACCTTCTATTGTGAATTGAGTGAAGATTTACAGACCAGAACATCAGTTTTATATTCAACAAACTATATACCTTCCTTCATTATATGGTTGCAATCACCTCCTTTCACCAACAGTTAAGAGGACATACCTCTGTTCACTACAACCACTGCATTCCTCCCGTATCTCCCTCCATCCCCTTTCCTCTGTCAACCTCCCTCTGACTGTATATTGCCTGCCCCGTCATCCATGTCAATGGTCAATGCATGTCTACCTGCTAGCATATATATATATATATATATATATATATATATATATAGAGA
>NW_006408982.1:527236-537608 GCF_000296735.1 Chrysochloris asiatica
ACAAAAAAAAAACACAAAAAACATGCAGGGACATATAATAGTTTAAACAACCAAAGGGCACATTTTGCAAATCAGCCTCCTAGCCTCCTACCCACCAGCACACAACCTTTCTCTTTCCAAGAATCTAGTACTCAAATACTGTATATCTCCATGTCATCACCTCTGCCTCCATCTCTGATGTCGTTGTTTCTCTGGTTAGGGTCCCACATTTAGCTCATGCTCTTCTGTCTTGTTGGACCTAAGGTTCTCTGTTCATACAATACAGTATTAACTACTCTTCCCTTTTTGTTACAAACCTCCCTTTACAAGTGTTACAATCGCAATTAGGTATGATAACAATTACTACTGAATCAATGAATCCTATCTTCATTTCCTTTCATCTGACCTATCTAGAAAAAAAAAAAAAAAAAAAAAATCAGTGGAAATTCTACCATCCCCAACATGCTCTGGAGCTAAACTCTCTCTTGATAACTTGTAAGCCAGCCACTTTGTGCCTTTACAACTCCCGGAACTCCATTTTAAGTAGTCAATGTCTAAGTTGCCCATACCTATCAATCCTGTGTACAGAGGGGATAAGTTTGGTCTTTGATGTAAGAACTTCTTCCCTCTTGGTTGGTATCTTGAACTACTACATCCATAAGTAGAGGTCAAGTTCATCAAATTGTCTCAATGTATATTTGCTTTGTTTATTAAATTTCTTTATATTCTTCTAGTAGAGTACTGATCATCAAGCCATTGAAACAAGGTCAATGAGTACTGTCTTCAAGTTTGTGTGTTCTTGTGTGTCTCCCCACACTACATATCAGAAGGACACTTCTCTCTCAGCTCTAGCCCTCCATGGCTAGGTTCTTGTCTGTGGGTTCAGTAGTCCCCAAGTCTCACTACACTTCAGACCAACAGACCAACTCTTATCTTTTTTATCTCAAGGTCAATGGGAGTCTATGGAATGTAGTCAAACTCAGCCCATATCTTCATTGCTGTCTTTCCCCCATTTCCACTCACAAATAGACCACTGTAGTCTCCAGCAAGCTTACATGGCTGCTTATGTGTTCCCTTTGAGTTTCAGTTTTGGAGGTGGCTTTGTCCAGAAGGGACTTGATTTCTTGCCTTGATGGCTCTCCAACAAGCAACTTACTTGTTTTACATGGATATTTTTATGCTCGTCTTTCTTTCAAAAAGTATCTTCTGTTCCTCTTGCCTCTCTGGGTTGGTCTGTATGTCCTTTTAAGTGGGAATTTTCTACCTCAGAAGATTCTGGATGGGGCTCAGGATTCCACATAAGGTTCTATACACTACAAAGATTCTATAAGAAGCTTATTTCACTGGGCAAATTCTAGAACCCCTTTTAGGTATGCTAATCAGTCATAGGCTGAAGACAGGCTTTCAACCTTTCTGTAATCATGTTTCCCAATATTCCTTTCTATCACACTCAAGTGTCCATTTTACAATAGTAGACAAGGGAAACCAATATCCATTAGGCAGTCAAGCATCTTAAACTTATTTCCCCTCTTACACATTCAAGCTATGCCTTGATCCCTGTACCACAGAGTCCTGTTGTTGCAAGGTTGAACATATATCACTATTGATCTCTATCCCTTTTAGTCCATGCAAACCTACCTAAGTGTTTTCCTATCTTCATTGTTCTTCCTTCTCCCCTCCCCCTTTTTGTGTGTATTATCTCTCCTTTCCTTATAAATTGCCCTCCCTACCTATGAGCTATGATTAACTATCCCCTAATCTGTGCTTTATCCTTCCTTAGCTCTCAACCCTTATCATATATTTTGTCTTCTTCTGCTTCTGCATTTTCTGCACTGTTTTATAATCTATGTGTGTACTACATTGTTGTGTGTTGTTAAGTGCTGTCGAGTCGGTTTTGACCAATAGCAACAATGTATAGGTTTTCTGAGGAGTAGCTGGTGACCTTGAACCGACAAATGGCTTTGCAGTCTGGCACATTAACCCACAGTGCCACACCAGAAATCCAAACTTAAATTTGTCCCTATTTTTTTATTGATGGCCTTTATAATTCTGGGGTTCACATTTAGATATTTAATGCATGCTGAGTTGGTTATTATATATGGTAAAGGTCTTGTTTCATTATTTTGCATAGCGATTTCCAGTTTTGTCAGCACCATCTGTTTAAGAGACTATCTCTTCCCCATTTAATGTGCTTTGGCTCATTGTGAAAGATCAGTTGGATGAATGTGGATGGGTTAATTTCTGGATTCTCAATTCTGATCCATTGATCTATTTATCTTTCATTGTACCAGTACCAGGCTGTTTTGACCACTGCCGCCATGTTTTAAATTTTGAAATCAGGGAGTGAGGGGTTTTCAGCTTTGTTCTTCTTCTTAAGCAGTGCTTTGCTTATCCTGGGTCTCTTTCCTTTCCATATAAAGTTTGTAATCACTTTTTCTATGTCTCTAATGACATAATTGGAATCTGGATTGGGACTGCTAGATTGCTATCTTCACTTGAGAAAAATGCCAGTTTTTTCTCTCTTGGAGTCACCGGGTAGGTTGGCAGTCAAGTGTCTAACCATTATGCCATGAGGACTACTTCCCAGAACTTAAAACAAACAAAAACACTGCCACTGAGTAAATTCTTACTCATAGTGACTGTGTTTCTATTTCTGAGGCTATAAAGCTTTGTGGGAGGAGAAATTCTCCTAACCTTGAAGTTAGGAGTTCAGCGTTTATCCTACCAAACATCAGGGATTCTGTCTAAGGCATTAAATCTGTCAAATTAATTTCCTCAGACTAAATTCTCAAATGGTTCCCTTGACCACATCTATGGATTTATGCTTACTCAATTTGAAGTGATCACGAATATTTAGCATGGGTTCACTAATAGAAATTCTGCTAAATTAAGCAAATCACCCCACTGAAAGGTTTAAATTAATAATCCGTTTTCCTTCTTAAATTATAATCTCTTTCCATTTACCCATCAGTACATTTCATGGGCACTTTTTTTAAAGCATTGTTTCTAAGGCATTAAAAAAAAGAAAAAAAAAAAAGATATATATAGCCTTATTGTCTCTAATAGATCGTGAGTGCTCTATCAACAGGATTCATCTTTGAATCCCATTAATTCTTGTTGTTGTTAGGTACCACTGAGTAGGTATGGACTGATAGCAAATCTATGCACAACAAAACAAAACACTACTTAGTCTTGTGCCAACCTCACAACTGTTGCTATTTTTGAGCCCATTGCTAATGCCACTGTGACAATCCACCTTTTGGTGATATTCTTCTTCTCTGACCCTCCATTTTAACAAGCATGTTGTCTTTCTCCAGGGACTGGTCCCTCCTGATGATATGTCTGAAATATACAACACTAAGTCTGGTCATCTTGGCTTTCAAAGGTCATTCTGGCTATGCTACTTCCAACATAAATCTGTTTATACTTTTGGAAGTCCATGGTACTTTTAATGTTTTCCTACAACACCATAGCTCAAATGCATCAATTCTTCTACAGTCTTCCTTAGTCACTGTCCAACTTTCACATGCATATGAGATTATTGAAAATATCATGGATTAAGTAAGGCACACCTTAATCCTCAAACTGACATCTTTACTCTTCAACTCTTTAAAGTGGTCTTGTGCAGCACTGATTTGCCTAATGGAATACATTGTCTAATTTCTTGGCTGCTGCTTCCATGAGTGTTGATGGTTGATCCAAGCAAGATGAAGTCTTCGGACAACTTCATTTTTTCTCCATTTATATGGATGTTATTTATGGGTCCAGTAATCAGGATTTTTGTTTTCTTTACGTTGAGGTGCAATCCATACAATAATCTGTGGTCTTTGATTTTCCTCAGTTAATATTTTACATCCTCTTCAATTTCAGCAAGCAATGTTGTATCATCTGCATGTCACACGTTGTTGATAAGAATCCCTCTAATCCTGGTGCCATGTTTTTCCTTCATATAACCCAGCTTCTTGGATTATTTGCTCAGCATAAAAGCTGAATAAGTATGGTGAATGAATACAACCCTGGCACACAACTTTCCTAATTTTAAACGATTCAGTGTTCCCATGTTCTGTTTGAACAATCGCCAGTTGGTCTATGTACAGGTTTCTCATGAGTACAATTAAGTATTCTGGAATACTCACTCTCTGCAATGCTGTTCATAGCTTGTCATTATCCATATAATCAAAAGCCTTTACACAGTCAATAAAGTACAGGTAAACATCTTTCTGTTTTTCTCTCTTAACAGCCAAGATCCATCTGATGTCAGAAATTATATCCCTCTTTGACCACTCTTCTGAATCTGACTTAAAACTATGCAAGTGCTCTGTAAATGTATGGATGCACCTGCTTTTGAATTTTCTATAGCAAAATTTTGCTTACATATTAATGATATTATCCTATGATTTCTGCATTCTGTTCTGTCAGTCATCTCTCTTTGGAATGGACACAAATATTAATCTCTTTAAGTTTTGATTTGCATCAAATTAGTTGACCAGGTAGTTGTATTCCACATTTCTTGGCATAAATGCAAAATAAATTGTTTGGTTTGATGGGGGGAGATTTATAGTCATGTTTTTATTGTTGTTTGCCGTTGAGCTTGTTCTGACTAATCTGATGATTAATAATCCAATAATTATCCTACAGTGCTGCAACAGGAATCATTTATAGCCATGTTGTTCTTTGTTGATTTAGTGCCATCAAGTGTGTTCCAACTCATAGTGACTCTATACATGGTCCTCGAGGAGCAGCGGTTGGTTTGAACTGCCAACAGTGTGATTAGAATTCCAGTGCTTACCCTACATTGCCACACCAGGACTCCTTTATAGCCATAGTGTAGCTTTAGTTTAGTAAGATATCTGAGGGCTTTCCATAACAGATTTATGAACAAAATGAAAACATAATTTACATGATCTACCGTAAAGATTTAAAACCTCGGAAACCCTGTACAGGGTCACTATGGGTCGGAACTGACTAGACAGCACTTAACAACAACAACAACAACAACAACTAGTAGGTTAGATTATCCCTGGTTGAATAATCATAAACTAAGAATATGACTTATTGAACCCATATCAACTTGGAACAAATTCCTTGTTTTCATAAACATTTATAAGTAATTCAGGCAAAGTTATCAAATGTTTGTTGGTCAAAACAGAGAGATTAAACAGGATTAAAAATTCAAGAAGGTTAGACCAAAATTAAAGAATAAAGACATGAAAAGAAAAGATGTGTGTTTTCCATTAGTAATTGATTAGAAGTTTATTGCACACTCAATATTTCAAAAAAAAAAAAGAAAAGAAAGAAAGAAAAACCCATAAAAAATGTGTAAAGGAGTTGAATCGGCATTTCTTAGAAGTTAAGCAAAAGGCATTACACACATGAAAAGATCTTCAAACTCATTAGCCATTGTTTGTTTGTTTGCTTAAATTGTCAATTAAATGGTTCTGACTCATAGCCACCCAGTATAGGTTTTCTGAGGCTATAAATCTTTGTAAAAGAGCAGAAAACTACATCTTTCTCCTTACATCTGTTGTTAGCTGCCATTGAGTCGGTACTAACCCATAGCGACCTTATGCACAGCAGAATGAAACACTGCCCAATCCTGGGCCAACTTCACTACTGTTGCCATGCTTGAGTCCATTGATGCTGCCACTTGGCCAGTCCATCTCATTGGGGGTCTTTCTCTTTTTCTCTGACCCTCCACCTTACCAAACATGATATCCTTCTCCAGCGACTGGTCTCTCTTGACAATATGTCCATCAATAAAGAAATATAAATCCAAACCACACCATTAGGATAACAATTGTGGCACTTTAGGATCAGCACTGGACTGCTAACCACAAGATTAGCTGATCCTTGGTGGTGGTAGTTCTGACCCATTACGACCCTGTATAAGGTTTCTGATGCTATAACTCTTTAAGGGAGCAGAAAGCCTCATCTTTCTCTCACAGAACAGCTGGTAGTTTTGAACTGCTGATCTTGAGGTTAGCAGCCCAACTAATAACCACTTTGCTACATGAGCTCCTTTGGAAACACTATACAGGATAACTATAAGTCAAAACTGACTCAGTGGCACTTAACATCAACAACAACAAAAAAGCAGAGAATAACAAATGTTGGTGAGGATTTACAGAAACTGAAACATTTGTGGGTTCAGCAAAATGGGAATGTAAAATGGTATAGCTACTGTGGAAAACAGTTCCTGAAAAAAAAAAAAATGATAAAAGTAGAACTACCGCATTACTCATAGTTCCATTACTATATATATGAGGTTAAGTTAAAAACATATTTTCTACAAAATCATGCAATTAAATGATTGAAATGTGAAGTTATTGTTTCTTGAAATATCAACAATCTAGGTATACACATTTCTGAAGGCAGTGTTTCCATATCTCTACTCCTTCCCTGGGACACTTGGTGTGGCTCTGTAGAATCAGCACTGGATTATGAACCACAGGGTTGGTGGTTAAAACTCACCTGTTGCTCCACAGAAATGCTATACTGGTTTGCTATGAGTCAGACTTGATTTTATGGACACATAGCAACAACAATCCTTCCCTGAGTCCTGGTGTGGTGCTGTACGATAAGCACTAGACTTTTAACCACAAGGTCAATGGTTCAAACTCATCAATTACTCCTCAAAAACCTTATTAGGGACACAACACTTGGGACTGACTTGACAGCACTTAACAACAACAATCCTTCCCTGGGAATTCTATTTACACCATGTCAAAATGGTAGTTTTGATATGCTCAAGGGACTCAAATCATGTTCCTTTTCATTGTTCTTTGGGAAACAAAAAGAAGCCTGAAAGTGCAAGGCCCAGTAGGAAGGGCAGTATACAGTTTCCAATGAAATTTTCAAAGGAAAGCCCTTGCCTCCAAGCATGAACAAGTATTGTTGTGAATTTTTTCATGGAACATACTTCTTGGAATTTTTATTGCCAGTGTAGCTTGTTCATAAGAAAATCCAATGATTGTCCCACGTTCTTTGAGAAAATGCATCAAAAAAATTACTTACCCTTGTGAGTTGACTTATCTATCTTGAATTTAATTATCACAGCAGATCCCCTTGGAATCACTGAATTGATTCAGTTTTCTCTTCTTTTCTTTATTTTTAGGCATCATAATGACACTAAGACAAATACATTACTTAGAAAACTTGTCTGCCGTCACCCACTTATCACAGAGACATGTTTAAACACATTTTGTTTGAATACATCCTTGCATATATAAACTGGAACCCTAATATAAATATTATTTTACTTTTTTTGTACCCCAAATGATTGTAAACAACTATTCAAATAATTCAAATAAATAATTGTACATCAATGGTCAATGCAGGGGATAATGATGGTTCTGACAAAATTCCCACTTACCATGTCGAAGATGAGAGTTCTGGTGTGGCAATGTAAGATGAACACTGGACCTCAAGATTAGTTTAACCCTATACAGGGTTTCCAAGAAGCAGCTGGTAAGTTTGAACTGCTGAACTTGGACTTCAAAGTGACCTTGCAGTCCAGCTCATTAGCTCACAGCACCACACATAAATGAACTAGTATTGACCTTTTTACATCTGACAATCAATTATAGAATTCACTGTAGTTGGAATGACAAAATGAAGAGGAATAATATTTCATTCATCATCGAAAAGAGCAAATTAAATTCTATCTTGAAGTATAATGCTGTCTGATTCAAATTTACTCATCAACCTCTTAGCCAATGGTGATGACATTAAAAATTTCTACGAACTTCTTCAGTTTGAATCTGTTCAAACATGCAATCAAGATGCATTGATAATTACCAGTGATTGAAAAACAGAGAGGAAGGATAAGTAATTGGAAAATGTGGACCTGGTGATAGAAATTATGCTGAAAATAAAATTTTACAGCACAAATGACTTGTTCATTGAAAATGACTTTTTCAATAACACAAATAGTGATTATACACAAAGATCTAACCAAATGGAATGCATAAGACTCAAATTTATAGTATATGTGGAAAGAGATGATGGAGAAGCTCAGTGTCATCACCCAAAACAAGCCCCAGGATCTACTTTGAAACAGACCATCAGTTGTTCATATGCAAGTTCAGGCTGAAACCGAAGAAAATTAAAAACAAGTCCACTAGAGCCAAATCATGATCTTGAGTAT
Organism: Chrysochloris asiatica; assembly: GCF_000296735.1. Lineage (NCBI taxonomy): Eukaryota > Metazoa > Chordata > Mammalia > Afrosoricida > Chrysochloridae > Chrysochloris > Chrysochloris asiatica. The sequence goes on from NW_006408982.1 coordinate 535,362, forward strand.
GTTGCACCTGAATTTAGAGACCTTTTGAAGAATAGATTTGATGTATTGGATAATATTGAGTTTTGGAGTGTCATCAAGAACACCATACAGCAAAAGTTATTAAGACAAGAAATAAAAACAAACCAAAATACAAAATGCATGTTGGAGGAGACTGACACTTGCTCTTCCAGGTGGGAAAACTGAAATGACTGGTACGAATGACGATCCAAATGGCAGAACAGAAAATTTCAAAGGAAAGTGTGAGACGACAAAATAATGTTTTATTATGAAATGTTTGAAGACCTAGAGTTAGAAAAGCAAAAGGGAAGAACATGCTCAACATTTCTCAATCTGAAATAACTGAAGAAAAAATTCAAGTGTTTGTTCACAATATATGGATTGTATGGAGACCTGGTGTGACATTGGGGGTAAATGCACTGGACTACAAAGTATATTTGAACTGCTAGGTTGGTGATTCAAGTTCACAAGTCACTTCTCAGAAACCCTATACAGGGTGTCTATGGGCCAGAACCAACTCTAAGGCACTTAAAGTTGGGCAAAATATTGAAGGATGCAAAAAGCATCAAAAGAAGATGAAATGAATATACAAAGTCACCATTTCAAAATGTAGCATATAATAAAGAACCAAGGGTCCTGAGGGGAAAAGTCAAAGCTGCAATGAAGATACTAGTGATAAACAAGGCTCCAGTAACTATTGAATACTTACCAATTTAAATGTTTCAACAAGCTGTTGCAGTGTTTGAGGTGCTCACCAGTCTTTGCCAAGAAATTTTGAAGAAAGTTACCTGGCCAACCAGTTGGAAGAGATCCATATTTGCTTATATTCCAAAGTAAGGTCATACAATGGAAAATAGAAATCATCAAACAATATTATTAACATCATATACAAGTAACATTTTGCTAATAATTCAAAAATGGTTATAGTAGTATATTAACAGGGATCTGCTAAATTCAAGCTACAATCATAAGAGAATATGAAATTAGAGATATCATTTCTAATGTAAGATGGATCTTGGTCCAAAGTAGAGAATATCAGAAAGATATTTACTTGTGCTTTATTGATCATGCAAAGACATTTGTTTGTGATGATCATAACAAACTATGGAAAACATTTAAAGTAATGGTAATTTTAGAACCCTTAATTGTGTTCATGAGGAACCTTTACATAGACCAAGAGACATTCAATGGAACAGAACAAGAGAATAGTGAAAGGTTTAAAATCAAAGGTGTACATCAGGGTTGTATCTTTTCACCTCTTTATTCAATCTGTATGTTGATAAAATAATCAAAGAAGCTGGATTATATGAAGAATAACATGATATTAGTATTAGAGGAAGACTCATTAAGAACTGATATACAAATGATACAAACTTGATTGATGGAAGCTAAAATGACTTTAAATATTTAAAGATAATCAGTATGGATTACATCTACATGTACAAAATGGAAATCTTCACAACTGCACCAATGAATAATATTATGATAAATGGATAACTAATTGAAGTTATCAAAGACAATATTCATGGTAGTAGCAGTTAAGAAATCAAATGATGCATTTCATTGTGCAAATGTGCTGGAAATGTTTTCTTTAAAAGGTTAAAGAACAAATATATTATTGTAAGGACTAAGGCATACCTGATACCTGATCCAACTCTTTGTAGTTTCAATCAACTCATATGCATTTGGGTGTACTATGGCACTGTAGGATAAGTAACAGACTGCTAACCACAAGGTTGGTGATTTGAAACCATCAGGTTCTAAGTAGGCGAGTAATGAGGTTTTCTGCTTCTATAAAGATATACAGCCTTGGAAATCTTATACTAGGTCACTATAAGTGACATTTAACATGATATTTAACAACAAACAGCAACATATGCACTTAACTGTTGAAAAATTAATAAGGAAGACTATAGAACAATAATCAATGCATTTGAATTAAGATGCTAGGGAAGAATATTGAAAGTACTATGGACTGTCCGAAGAACAAATAAAGCTATCTTAGAAGAAGCCCAGATAAAATTGTGCTTAAAACAGAAAACTTTGCGGTGCTCAGAGGACAATTTGTTGCAATAAACACACACATCCAAAAAGAAGAAAGAACCAAAATAAACATATTAACACAGCATCTACAACAATTAGAATCAGACAAACAAAGGGAACCTACAGCCACCAAAAAAAAGAAATAATAAAGATTAGAGCAGAAATAAATGAGATAGAAAACAGAAAAACTATAGAAACAATCAACAG
>NW_006408982.1:537994-547863 GCF_000296735.1 Chrysochloris asiatica
ATTTTATGAAGCAAGCATAACCCTCATACCAAAACCAGGGAAGGACGTCACTAAGAAAGAAAATTATAGATCAATATCCCTCATGAACATAGATGCAAAAATTCTCAACAAAATCCTAGCCAACACAATCCAGCAATACATCAAAAATATAATACATCATGATCAAGTGGGATTCATATCAGGGATGCAAGGGTGGTTCAACTTTAGAAAAATGGTCAACGTTATTCACTATATAAATAAGAAGAAAAAAAAAAGAAGCACATGATCATATCGATTGATGCAGAAAAGACATTTGACAAAATCCAACATCCATTCCTGATTAAAATACTCAACAAAATAGAAATTGAAGGGAAATTCCTCAACGTACTTAAGAGCATATATACAAAACCAACAGCCTACATTACTCTCAATGGAGAGAAATTGAAAGCCTTCCCTCTGCAACAGGAAGCAGACAAGGATGCCCTTTGTCACAACTCCTATTCAATATTGTGCTGGAAGTCTTAACAAGAGCTATACAACAAGACAGGGAAAGTAAAGTCATCCAAATTGATAAAGAGAAAATAAAACTCTATTTGCAGATGATATGATCCTATATGTAGAAAACCCTAAAGACTCAGTAAAAAAGCTACTACACCTTATTGGAAGATTCAGCATATTGGCAGGATGTAAGATCAACATACAAAAATCGATTGGAAAAGAGAGAACACATCTTTAAAGCAAGGATCATGCTCACTCCATCATACATAGAGTAGACAGGGATGGGCAATTTGGACATTGGCTACCCAAAATGGAGGGGGTGTGTACAAAGGCAAGAAGTGACTGGCTTACAAGTTTTCAAGAAGGAACATAGATCCAGAGGGCATGGAGGAAGGTAGAATCTCCACTGAGTAGTATCCAATCTGTCTAGATCGGGCTGATGAGAGGAAATGTGGATAGGTCTCTTGTGATACAATAGTGAGTAATTGTTATCAGGACTGATTGTGAGGGTTGGGAATGTAAATGTAGATGTTTTGAAATAAGGAGGGGAGTGATAAACTTTCTAGTCTAGGAACAGAGATCCCTGGGACATGAAGGGAGAAGAGCGGAGAGTGGGACCCTACCCAGAGAAGGAGTGATGCCTGAGATGGAGGCAGACACAATGACCTGGAGAGATGAAGTGGCTGGGGACTTTGGACCCAGAGAGGGTGAGGAGCTTGTTGCTGACAACCGGGGAGAGGCTAGTAGGGTATACCACTTGGTTGGTTGATGATGCATGTAGGGGACGGTAACCATGGCAATGAAATGATATATGATAGGATGAATGTGAAACTAATGTTCACCCATGTGAACTATCACATAATTCACACACACACACACACACACACACACACACACACACAAATAACAACAACAGCAACAAAAAATCAGTTGGATTCCTCTGTACCAAAAAAGACAACATTGAAAAGGACATTAGGAAAGCAATACCATTTACAATAGCCACCCAAAGTATGAAATATAGAGGAATAAATGTAATCAGAGAAACAAATGACTTCTATAAAGAAAACTACAAAACACTACTACAAGAAACCAAAAGGACCTTACAAAAATGGAAGAATGTACAATGCTCCTGTATAGGAAGACTTAACATTGTGAAAATGTCAATACTGACAAAGCAATTTATACATATAAAGCAATCCCAATCCAGATTCCAACAACATTCTTCAAAGAGATGGAAAAAACAATTACAAACTTTATATGGAAAGGAAAGATACCCAGGATAAGCAAAGCACTGCTTAAGAAGAAGAATAAGGTTGGAGGCCTCTCAGTCCAAGACTTCAAAATTTATTAAACGGTTACAGTGGTCAAAACAGTTTGATGCTGGAACAATGAAAGATTCATGGATCAATGGAACAGAATTGAGAATCCAAAATTAACCCATCAACATACAAACAAATTATTTTTGATAAAATACATAAATATATCATATGGGGAGGTGATAATATCTTCAACAGATGGTGCTGGCAGAACTGGAAAACGATATGCAAAAGATTGAAACAAGACCTTCACCTCACACTTTACATAAAAACCAACTCAACATGGATAAAAGACCTAAATGTGAACCCAGAATTATGATGGTTATCAATGAAAAAATAGGGACAAATGTGAGGGCACTAATTCAAGGAATACACAGACTAAAAACATTTTGAAAACCTCACAAGCAAAAGTAGACAAAATAGATGAATGGGGCATACTAAAAATTAAAATCTTATGTGCATGAGAACAAACAAGATGGTGGATCCAGTGGAAGTATAGTAAAGAGCTCCGCCAACAATTACATGGACTACCCAACCAAACAGTCTCAGGAGATGGTCCCAGAACTCTGAACCACATATAAAGGAATATTTCGAAGGTTGGAAGGGTTATAGCTGGGGGAATTTGTGGCAGAAGCAAGAAATCCATTGCATTCTAGTCCGGGCTGCTCGGCTGCTCCAAGAGCCGCAATCTTGGGTGAGACCAAGCGGGGGAAAGATCGGAGCGGCCACAGACACCTGGCAGAACCGTGGAAATAAAGGTGTGAACATTATTTTCTTTTGGTAGCTGTCCATTGGTTCCTTGCTATCTGTGCACCTCCATTCTGATGACTATAGGGGTGCCTGAGCTAGTGGGCACCCCCCCCACCCTCAGAGGTTTCTACTATGCATGTGCATAGATCTCCTGGAAATTTAAAAAGACAGTTTCCAATTAAAACCAAATGGCCACAGCCGGGCCTGAACTGTTTCCAACTAGAAAAAAAGGCCTGAATGGGGATTATGGAGCGGGACAAGCAGACAAAAGTGGAAATAGGCCAAAAAGTAAAACCAAAGTTACATCAAAACGACCAACAGTGGTATCTTGAAACTTCTCAGGAAGAAGAGTGAAAAGGGAAGCCCATTTCCTGATCACATATACCTGGAGGCATTCAGAAAGCACAAAAAAACCAAAATACATACCCATCTAAGTATTAAGTCAACAGATAACCCCTGAAGATGCCCAAATAACAGAAGCAGATGACCATATCTGCACATGTCCAGAAACGAGATAAAGTGACCGAGGCAAATGAACTGGAAATAGACCTACATTCCATACTGGAAGATGGGCAGGCTTTGGAAATGCCTGAGAAGGAATTAAGAAAAATGATATAAAATGTATCAAAACACTATACAATACAGTTGAGGAAAATAAGGAAGAAGTCAGGAAAGTGCTACAGGAACAATAAAATAAGATAGATAGATCATTGGAAACAATTCAAAACCTACAGAAAGAGGTCCAAAATATTAATAACAGAATATGAGAAATGGACAATACATTGAAAGGGCAAAGGAATAGAACTGAAGAGATAGAAGCTAGAACTAGTGAGCTAGAAGATAAATCTGTGAACACTACTAAGATAGAAGAACACTTACAAAAAAGGATAAAAAAATCTGAAGAAGGCTTAAGATTCATGTTGGATAATATGAACAGGAATAACATAAGAATTATTGGCATTGCAGAACAGGAACAATCACACAGCCCACAGAGGAGATAGTTGAAGAGCTTCTGGAAGAAAATTTTGCTAACATCATGAAAAGTGAAAAGATAAGCATTCAAGAAGCTCAACAAACCCCAGGAAGGATAGACTCTAAAAGACAATCACCAAGACATATAATAATCAAGCTCTCCAAAATCAAAGATAACGATAGCATCTTGAAAGCAGCTAGGGAAAAGAGAAATATAACATACAAAGGCAAGCAAATCAGATTAAGCTTGGATTTCTCAACAAAAACCATGTAGGCAAGAAGGCAATGTGGAGAGATATATAAAACTCTGAAAGAAAAAAACTGCCACCCAAGAATCCTCTACCCAGCAAAGATGTCAACCAAATACGATGGTGTAATCAAAACATTCCAAGATAAGCAGAAGCTAAGGGATTTTGCCAAAGCCAACCCTGCTATGAAAAACATCCTAAAGGAAGCTCTGTGGACTGAGAACCAATAAGAATACACAACCACTACAGAATGACGTACATGGCAGCTTCAACCTGAACTCAGTTGACAAATGAAAGAGTCAAGAACAGAATAAAATAATCAGAACAGAGGATCTGGGAGGTCAGTCTGTGATCAAAACAATTACAATGTGATAAAAGGTAAACACAGAAGAACAGAGATCCAGGTGGTGGGAAGGTCAGGTAGATTACTGGATAAAATAGACTATCTTAAATGGAGGGAAGAACTAATGGAATATAAGGTAACCACAATGGGGTTGGGGTGGGGTGTTTACTTTGGGTGTTGGGGAGGGCAATACAAGAAGGGGGGAGGAGGCAGAAGAACAAGATAGATAGGGGAACACTAAGACTGGTTTGCATGGCCTAGTGGGACAGAGGTAAATAGTGATGCATACTCAACCTTGGAACAACAGGGCTCTGGGATACAGAGATCTAGGTATAGCTCGAAGAGAGTAAATAATACTAAAATCCATGACTGCCTTATGAATATTAGTTTCTTTTGCCTACTATTTTAAAATAAACACTTGAGTGGGATAGAAAGGAATGTTGGGAAACAAGATTAGAGAAAACTTGTAAGCCAGCATTCAGCCTATAACTGATTGGAATACCTAAAAGGGGTTCTACAACTTGCCCAATGAAATAGACCTCATGCAAAGCCTATCTAGAGTATAGAACCTTAGGTGGAATCCTGAGTCCCATCCACAACCTTGTGAGGTGAGACATTCCCACTAGAAAGGACAAGAAGACTGGTACAGCTACAGTGACAGAAGATACATCTTCATGATGAACCTGACCTATACTCAGAGTGGTAGTTACTCTAAGTACCAACAGAGAGGGAAAGAGACTTTAAATCAAGTATCAATGCTATCCGCTATGTGCACAGGATAGATAGGGAAGGGCAATTTAGGCACTGGCTATCTAAAATGAAGGGGCAATAAAGGCAAGAAGTGACTGGCTTACAAGGTTTCAAGAGCGAGCTTAGTTTAAGAGTGTGGGGAGAAAGAAAGAGCCCCACTGAATAGCTATCATCTTGTCTAGATGGGTCTGGTGAAAGGAGATGGGATAAGGTTCGTAAGATTCAATAGTGAATAACTGTTATCATGACTAATCGTGGCTGTCACACTTGTAAAGGTAGAAGTTTTGTAACAATAAAAAGGGAGTGGTTAATCTTACAGTCCAGAAACAGAGGACCCTATGACCATCAAGAAAGGAAAGCATAAGTAGAATGCGGGACCTTAACCAGAGAAGCAGCAGTGCCAGAGATGGAGGCAGAGATGGGGGCATGGAGAGGGGGAGTGGCTGAGGACTATAGATTCATCAACTAAGAAGAGAAGGACTAAGAACTGGTGGCCAGGAGCAGACTAGTAGAATGTGCCCTTTGGAGATGCAAATTATTATATATGTCCGAGTGGTTTTGTTTGTTTGTTTGTTTGTTTGTGTGTGTGTTTTTTAAAAAGCTAAAGTGGATAGAGAGAAATACTTTTAACTGATGGTATATGGAGGGGTGCTGGGAGCCAGCCCCAGCAAACTTATTCCAGGGTTCCCGCAGGCGTGTGTGGTGTCGGTAGGAAAGAATTACACAGAGCCGATAGGTCGCGATGAATTCAAAATCTTCTCTCTTACATGCTTTATTCTACTATTCTCTTCCCTTATGCTATCCCCTTATATACCATTACAAAAACCTTGTTTTCATAGTAATCAATGTCTTCAAAATACAATCTATTCTGGGGCACATTCTTCATGGTTTATGACCTTTAGATTTACAACAAAGATGAGTAGTTACAGCAAAGAAACATTACATCAAAGCATACGAGATATCCTGGCGCCTTGAAACCTTTTAGTTAAACATTTGTTCCTACCTAAATAACTTTTATTCTTTTCTCTGAGGAGAAAGTTAACCTTCACATATGTCGGGTGCAATTAACACTTGATTAACTTCCTCCATACACTATCTCTTTATAGCCTACAAAAACATCACTTATTAGCGAAATTGAGGTCATGAAAACAATTTCCCTATTTTACTTATCAGACTTCTTATTTATGTATCTATATATTCCCACAGCCCTTATCTATAGTCTAATTGTTTTTAAGGATTCTTTATTGTCTTAAACTAAGGTTACAAGTAAGAATGTTCATAATCACTAAACCTAAGCTGGTAGTAATTCAACTGATAAATCCTGTCTCCTAGAAGTCTTAAGAACATTGATAATATAAGTAAAAACTACCTATGATTACAAATAGAATAAAATATAGCTAATATATGGCTTCTAAGTTTTAATAAAAATATACTAAAGTGTAGGAGAGTCAAAATCTAAAGTAAAGGGATACTAATAAAATCATGAATAAATCAGAGAATGATTTAAAAAGAGAAAAATTAACTAGGGGCCTTTGCATAGATTTTTTTTTTTTCCTTGTAGCTTTGCTATCCAAGGAAAACACTTCATTGTCGCTCTGCTAGAACAATAAGCTCTTCATGCGCAGGGTCCCCGTTGTCTCATTTCTTTATTTAAATTCCTTGATTAATACGTCATCACATCATTTCAATTCCTTGATTAATACGGCCCCCACCAGAGGCGATTATAATCAATGTAATGAAACGATGTATATGAATTGTTGAATGTGAAACTGATGATGTGCCCTGTACACCTTCACTCAATCCACAATGAAAACCTTAAATTAAAAACAAAAAACACACAAACAAACAAATAAAACTACCAGAAAATTAAAGCTAAACCAAAAAAACCTATATGCATTAATAGACTTCAGCAGAAGAGTAAAAAGGGAACCCACACAATGGGAAAAAATCTTTTGTAATGACACATCAGACAAGGGACTTATTCCTAAAATATGTAGGAAACTACAACATCTCTATAAGAAAAAGACAAACAACCCAATTCAAAAATGGTCACAGGACATGAACAGACACTTCACCAAGGAAGAGATCCAGGCAGGCAACAAACATACGAAGAAATGTTCACAATCACTAGGCATTGAAGAGATGCAAATCAAAACAGCAATCAGATATCAACTCACACCAGCAATAACAGCAAAGACAAAAAAAAGGAGAGGACAATAAATGCTGGTGGGGATGTGGAGAGACTGGGCCCCTCTTGCATTGCTTGTGGGACTGCAAAATGATCCAATCTCTTTGTAAAGCAATATGTCCCTTCCTCAGAAGGCTGGGAATAGAAATACCTTATGATCTAGCAATTCTTCTACTTTGTATTTACATGCAAGAAATACGAGCCATAACACGAGAAGATATATGCACACCAATGTCCAAATAACACTATTTACAATAGCAAAAAGTTGGAGATAGCCAAAGTGCCCATCAACTGAAGAATGGATAAACAAACTGTGGTACATACACACAATGGAATACTCTGCTTCTTTGGAAAATAACAAAGAACCTGCAAGCCACCGCATATCATGGATGAACCTTGAGGACATTATGTTGAGTGATATTAGTCAGTCACAAAAGGAAAAATATTGCATAGGACCACTACTGTAAAAGACTAAGAAAAAGAACACATACTAATGGGGGGTGAATTCTTTGCTGGTTGCTAGGATATGGGAGTGTTGTGAGGGGAGGGAGGGGAATGTGGAACACAAGGCAGGGAAAAGACACAGGATAGTTTGTGTTCTGAGGAGGGGGGAAATATACAACAAGGGAAAGAGGAATGGAAGAACAAAGCAGATGGGAGAACAATTAGGCAGGTTGGCATGGGTTAAGTGACACAGAGGTAAGTAATGTTGTCTGTACAACCTTGGAACAGCAGGGCTCTGGGATACAGGGATTCAGACATGGTTGGAATGGGTAAAAAGGGGGAAAGAATGTTTAGATGCTTGGCTGTCTTTTTTTTTTTTTTTTAATGTTTTGTTGTGAATTATATGATAGTTTACATGGGAGAACTTTAGTTTTACATTCATTCCATCGTATATCATCTCATTGCCATGGTTCCAATCCCCTCCATGCATCATCAACCACTCAAAGGGTATATCCCAGAAACCCGCCCCCTACACTTCCCCCTCCTCCCCCCAGTTTTCGGCCCACAGTCCCTTTCCCTCTCTGGGTCCAAAGTCCCCAGTCACTTCATCACTCCGTGTCATCATCTCTGCCTCCATCTCAGGCATCTCTGCTTCTCTGGGTAGGGTCCCCCTCTTGGCTCTTCTCCGTTGATGGTCCCAGAGGCCTCCGCTCCCATCCTGGAGAATCAATCACTCCTTTCCTTGCTACAAAACCTCCACCCCTGCATTTCCAACCCTCATAATCCATCCTGATAAGCATTATTCACTACAGTATCACGAGTTACCCATCTGTATCTCCTTTCATCGGCTCCGCCCAGACAGATTGAATAGTACCTTCTGGAGATTCTGCCTTCCACCATGCTCCCTAGCACCAGGTTCCCTCTTAAAAGCTTGTAAGCCAGTCACTTCTTGCCTTTGTAGTCTCCCCTTCCCCATTTGAGTATCCAATGTCCAAGCTGCCCTTCTCCGTCCACTCTGTGTGTGGTGGTGTGTGTGAATTTTCTTGCTGTGAGGATTTGTTCCCTCTTTTGAGTTGCTGCTCCATAGGTATAGGTTAAGTTCATCAGACTATATCAGTTCACTCTTTTTTTTTTCCCCCTCTTCTTTCCTCTCCTGATTGAGCTCCCATCATCCAGTCATCTGGTCCAGGTCACGTGGGTATCATCTGCAAGTGTGGGTGCTCCTGTGCATATGTCCTCTCTTCCCATCAGCCAGTAGCTCCACTCTCCTCTCGAGTCCTCCGTGGCCACACCACTGTCTCTGGGCCCAAGATTCCCCAGGCCTCTTTACACTGCTTGCCAACCATGTCCCCAACTGGGTCCACAGAAGTCCACTGAACATTGTAGGGCTTAGCTTGCTGTTTCATTGCTGCTTTTACCCCACTTCCCCCATCAGTGATGTGTGTGGTCACCAATCAGAGCGTGTATTTCCGTTGATTCTTAGTCTTGGAAGGGGGTTTGCGTTGAGAGGACCTGGCCACTTGCCTTGATGTTTTCTAGGGAAGCGATTTGTTTGTTCTTGTAGCAACAGCCCATCTGCCTCCATTTTTCCTGCAGGTCTTTCTTTCAAGAGATATCTTTTATTCTTCTAGCTGTTCCAGGCTGGTCGGCTCATCCTTTCAAGTGGAGATTTCTCATCTCTGGAGATCTGGATGTGGTTTCAGTTTCTACCTATAGTTTTATGTATTGCAAAGGCTCCGCAAGAAGCCACATTCACTGTGTATGCTGTAGCCCCAATTTAGGTATTTCAATCAGTCATAGGCAGAATAATGACTTAAAAGCCTTCTAGTGTGGTGTTTCTGACTATTCCTTTCTCTCCCTCTCTAGTGTCTACTCTATATTGTAATGCAAGGGAAACCAAGATTAAAACAAACAAACAAACAAAAAACAGTCAAGCGTCTTAACATGTTTCCCCCCCACCCATTCCAACCATGACTCAATCTCTGTATCTAAGAGCCCTGCCGTTCCAATGCTGTGCATATATCGTCCTTTATCTCTGTCCCTTTTAGCCCTTTCGAACATGCCCTATTGTTCTCCCATCTGCCACGTTTCTCCACTTTCCTCACCCTACCTGTATATTGACCCCTCCCTAGCAACCAAGCTCTCCTGTGTCCAATCCCCACCCTGCTCTCCTCCCTCCCCTCTTCCCCTCCACCCATCATCAACTTCCCAATAACCAACAAACACTTCCTCCTACCCCCTTTAAGTATAATTTCTTTTTCTTAGTCTTTTACAGTAGTGGTCCTATGCAGTATTTCTCTTTTTGTGATTGACTAATTTCACTCAGCGTAATGTCCTCAAGGTTCATCCATGTTAAGCGGTGGCTTACCGCTTCCTTGTTA
>NW_006408982.1:548963-560593 GCF_000296735.1 Chrysochloris asiatica
CTACTCCCGTAAAGATTTACACCCTCGGAAACCCTATACAGGGTCGCTATGGGTCGGAACCGACTCGATGGCACATAACAACAACAACAACACATTTCAAATAAAATCCATGTTTGCACTTGGTTAATTCTATAAAGAGAAGTTTCTAACAGGAAGCTGGTGAGCTCATTTTCCAGTTCAGAAAATAATTTTTAAACCATTAACTCCTAGTTATGTAGGTTGTTGTTGTTATTAAATGCCTTCGAGTCGATTCCGACACATAGAGACCCCGTACAGGGTTTCCGAGGAGAAGCTGGTGAGCTTGAACAGCTGACCTTGTAGTTCAAATGGATTTACAGTCTGGTGATTTAACCCACAGTGCCACAGTGTAAATTAATTTTTAGATACACTACAAATGCCACAGATACTATAGCATGTTTCCTTTGACAACTTTTGCTGTTTGAGTTGTTCTTCAAATTTCATCAGCTCAAATAGACGATGTTCTTCTTGGAGAGTTTCCTAAAGCAGTCCTATACCAACAGATATTTTCACTAACTCTCTAAAATGCATGACATTTCTTCAGGGCTTTCTCATTTCAATGGGTGAAATTTGGGAGGTGAAAATATTAATGTCTTGCCACCTCTATCAAACTATATATTTCTGTTAATTTTTATGCACATTTGTAAACTTCTGTACAAAATAGGTCCTTGTTGGTCATAGAATTTGTAAAATTTGCAGAGACATAAATATATTACTATTTGCTAATATGGCAAAAATGTAAATTTGAGGAGGCAGACTTTGTGGGGAAATCATGTAATGAGAAGTCAGTAGCCCTGTATTCTTTTTGTGGCTGGATAGTGGTGATGGTTAAATCATGGCATTAATGAGATAAAGGAAACAAATCTTATATTCATGTGGGATAATTGGCATAATCTCTTTTCAGTAATCAAGCTGCAGCCATAATTCTAATCAGTCAAATGGCAAAAATCTAATTTTGTTACAAGGAAGAACAGGTCAGTGTGACTGGTTCAGTTGAAGACCAGTCCCACATTTATTGCCAAAGGCAAACTCTTCTGACAAGGCCATCTTCTTGTGTAAAACTCAGGGTAAATAGGAATAAAAATTATTAACATTTGCATAAAACCTTCCAGTGGGCTAAGCATATTAACATATGGTATAGTACTGGATCTTCACAACAGTCCTATGAAGGAACGGTTATCACCTTCATTTTAGAGCTATAGAAGTGTTTTCTACACTTTTTTTTTTTTTTTCACGCTATGGTAAGTCTGAAGTACTACAAAACAATAAGTGAAAATGACACACTTTAAAGTAATAACAGGATTTAAGAAGCATTTGGTTGAAAGTTTTTAGTTAGGAATAAAACTTCATTTTTGACAGAATTTAATAAAGAAATAAGGCAAATGCTTTGTTGGCTCAAACCACACTAAGAGCGTTACCTTTAAATCATCACAAAACTAAGACTGATAAAGTGAGCTTTCTATCCAGGTTCTCTAGGCAATTTTATTACCGCTTTCTTTAAATGAACATATAAAGACTTCCAATTAGATAGAACTTAAAAAAGTCTTCTCATTCTAATGCAACAGCTCCATGGAATAGATGTCATTTGCTCTATTTTTTATAAGTATGGACACAACTCAGAGATTATATGACTTGTCTTTTTTTTTTTTTTCTTTTTGGACACATAAGCATTTTTGAGTTGCACAATTAAAGATTCATAAATAATGAAACCATTCCTCAGTCAGCATTAAATTGTACATTATCAAATAAGGCCTTGGAAACCTGGTGTGTCACTGTATAATAAAGCACTGGACCACAATGTTGGTTTGAACTGCAGGTCTGTGGTTCAAACCCACCAGCTACTACTCAGAAACCTTATGCTGTGTCACTATAAGTCAGAACCAACTCAACAGCACTAAAGAGCAACAAATAAACCTTTCCTGTTTATTGTTTAGTTCCATTTTTAGTTACTCATAGTTTCATACAGCTACTTTAAATTGTAAGTACCCTAAAAACAGAAGGTATTAAAAAATGTTAACCCTATTCTTGCCTACCCTTCTGTTTGTGAGAACACCATAATTCTACCTTTTCATATATTCTAAGTAATAAATATATATCTTCTTTTCCTCAATGTCCAAAAGTGTGAGCATTTTCTCTTTTATGCCAAAATAAAAGAAAAATGAGTAACACAGCTATATTGGGAAACTGACTATATTAACAGTTGTATAGTTTTTTTGGCTTCATTTTTGCTTTATTAATTAGTGGAATATTTAACTGAGTTTAACATTTTTTCAGTCCTTTAATGTCCCCCTTTGAAAAAAAAAAAAAAAAAAAGTTGTATTCTTGCATAGCACTACTCCTGGCAGCAACTCTGAGGTGTCATAGGAACAAAATACAGATTATGAGAATGCTAAAATACACTAGTTATCTCTTATCTGTATATTTCACTAGCTTTTCTTTCACAATGGGTAAAAGTGCAAAACAAAACAGTTGTTTTCAGAGGAAAAATGCAGCAAAGTTGTAGCAACAAACAGCACATTTACCCATAATTTTAAGATACAATTAAGTGGAAAATTCATTAGTTTTGTTTCACATAAAATGCTACTTGTTCAGAAGAAGTTCATTGCATTCTACTCTAATTAAACTTGCAATGAGCAACAGTGTGTACTGAAAAAAATTGAACTGCAGTTATCACTGTTAATATGAAAACTAAATCTTCAGAAGATTTCACATAAAAATTAATATAACTGCTAATTATTTAACACTTTATGGGAATGGAAAAAGTCCTCCAAATTTCCATGTTGGCAATAATCAACAAAACGCAATTTTAATCTTCTCCCTTTTCTATTGAGGCAATGTATAAGGGGACTTCATAAATTCTGTGGAAAATGGAAATTAAAGATAATAGAATTGTTTCACAAAGTTCTTAAGACCTCTCATATTTGGTGGAAATAGAAAAAGAAAGAACATCCTTAATATTTAGTAAGTCATTTTAACCATCAAATTTTATTTTATAGGACACCTAAAACTACCTACTTGAAGACTCTCTTCACACATTATTCATTGTTGGGATTAAATACACTCACTACCACCAGGTCTGTAGCTGTAGGTTAATGCAGCAGACCCAAAAGTTTGTTTGAATGGCAAGGTCAGTGGTTCAAACTCATGAACCACTCTTTGGAAACACTATACATGGTTGCTATGAGTCAAACTAATTCAATAGCAATACATTCTCTTGATTAGAAAAATAACCTAGTTTATACTGGAGTTGAGCATTCTTCATAGGCCAGTAAAATCAGCACAAGGGATATATAAATAAGAGGGGGAAAATATTAAAAAAATAATAATAATGTAAACTGTTTTGCTGCAACTGAGCTGAAGAAAAATACATATGCACTGTTTCACTCAAAAGTACACGACATGATAAATGAGGCTGAGAAGCAGTAGGATCATCAGCAGCAGCATCTTCTCTCCATTTTCTACCTTGCCTCTTCTTGCTTTTCCTATGCAACCTCCTTCTTCTCCCCATATCCTATCTGCACTTCTTTTCCTGCGTAGGAGGGCATTCCCATCCCCCCCCCCCAAGTAGGCAATAGACAGTAGGCACGACAACAGATGCATAGGTGTAGCCAGTGTCTGCTCCCAGACACACAGAAAGAAGGCTGTAGAGAGCAATAGCACAAAACACCAGACAAAGCAGGTACAGGGGATGGTTACAGAACTCTGAACTACAAATAAAGTGATATTTATAAGTATCAAAGACATACTGTTAGCAGAATTTGTACCAGAAGTAAGAAAATAGGCATTTTCAGAGTGGTGGCTGCAGGCAGATGTCCAGCCTAGCTATCTTGAGGAGGGGGCAGTTACCTTGAGAAGGGCACAGCCATCTTGAGAAGGATGCAGTTAATTGAGAAGGGCACAGCCATCTAGAGAAGGTCACAGTGAATATGGCCACAGGACAGAAATCCTATTGTAGAGACCTGATTGATCTTCAGAGATAAAGTGTGAATACTTTTTCATCTGTTCATTTCCCTTTCTCTGTCTGTGCACCACCATTCTGGTAACTAGAGGGAGTTCTTGAGCAACTGGACACCCCTCCCAGTCACAGAGGATTGCATTATGCATGCACACGGATCTACTCAGCTGTGAACTATCTCTCACTAGGAGAAAAACCTAAACTATTGTGCTACAGATTTTTTAATTTGATTTTCTACAATTATGTAATGTCCAATCTGATTTGTCTTTTTTGGAGGGAGGGCTTGTTGTTGCTATTTTAGTTTTTGGTTCCCTTTTACCTGCAGAGGGCTCTTTCTCTCCCTACATTACCCAAGAAGAGACAGCAATTACAGTCATGTTGTTGTTGTTGTTATTATGTGCCGTGGAGTCAGTTCCGACTCATAGTGACCCTGTACAGGGTTTCCGAGACTGTAAATCTTTACGGGAGCAGAAAGCATCATCTCCCTCCCACAGAACAGCTGGTAGTTTTGAACTGCTGACCTTACGGTTCGCAGCCCAATTTGTAACCACTACGCTACCAGAGCTCCTGTTACGGTCATATAATCAAGCTAAAATTACACCCTATAAATCTCACTAACCAGACAAGGACCAATACCAGCTGCTATACACCAGACAGACAGCCAACAACTGCTACTGTTACTCTAAGTAACAGTGATAAGAAAAGTGAAAAGGAAAGCCCATCTAATGATCACATCTAACTGGAGGCTATCAGAAAGCATAATAAAACATCAACATACATTCATCTAATTATTAAAATCACACCTAATTATTGAAGATGCCCAAGAAACAGCTGACCATATCAGCTCATGTAGAAAAACAAGATAAAGTAGCTGAGACAAATGAGCTGAAGATAGACCTAGACTTCCCATTGGAAGGAGTAAGTTAGTTTGGAAATGCCAGAGAAGCAATTCAGGAGAATGATATTGAAGTTTATCCAAATGCTCCACAGAGGCTTTGAGAAAAATAAACAACTCAGGAAAGTGCTACAAGAAGAATCAAATAAGATAGTCATAGCAATGAAAACAATTTGAAACCTGCAAAAAGAGGTCCAAATGATTAATAATAAAATATCAGAAGTGTATAATACACTGAAAGGAAAAGGAATTGGAAGACAAATATCTCAATACGGGTAAGATAGAAGAGCAAGCAGAAAAAAAAAGGATTAAAAAATCTGAAGTAAGTTTAAGATTGCTGTGAGACAACATGAAGAGGAATAACTTAAGAATTATTAGTATTCAAGAGCAGTAAGAATCACAGAAATTCACAGAAGAGATAGTTCAAGAGTTTCTGGAAGAAAATTTTCCTAACATACAGAAAAATGAAAAGATAAGCATTCAAGAAACTCAATGAACCTTAAGAAGGAGAGACCCCAAAAGAAAATCACCAAGATAGATCAAAATCAAGCTCTCCAAAACAAAAAAAATAAATAAATAAAAATAAAAAAGGAGAAAATCCTGAAAGCAATTAGGGAAAAGAGGAAACAAAATCAGATTAAGCTAAGATCTCTTGGCAGAAACCATGCAGGCAAAAAGGTAATGGACAGATATACAAAAACCCTGAGAGAAACAAAAAGAAACAAACAAACAAAAAACACCTGCCAATCAAGAATTGTCTACCCAGAAAAGCTATCAATCAAATATGATGGCATAATGAATACATTCCAAAATAAACAGAAGCTAAGAGATTTTGCCAAAGCCAACACAGCACTTCAAAACATTCTAAAGGGAGTTCTCTGGACTGAGAACCAACAAGAACAGACAACAACCAGAGATTGACATATGTAGCAGAACCATCCAGAACTCAATAGACAAATTGGAAGAGTATAGGCCAGAACAAAACTAAAAGAACAAGTTTGGGAATGTCAGTTTATGATCAAAACAATAATAATGTGAAAGAAGATAAAAACATAAAAACAGAGATCTAGGTGGTGAAGAAGGCAGGTAGATTGTTGGATAAAATAGACTGTGTTAAATGGATGAAAAAGTTAGTAGAATATGGGGTAATCTCAAAGAAAATTAATACTTCACAACATATGAAGAAAATGAAAATCCAAGAAGAACACGGAAACATTAAAATATACAGACAAGAAAAAACATAAAAACATGAACTCATCAAAGGAAAACATGCAGAACAAAGAAACCAGCAGCTCCACAAAACAAATAAATGAAAACATAATGACAGCAATTAATTCATACTTATAGATAATTATACTGAATGTCAATGGATTAAATGCTCCGGTGAAGAGCCAGAGAGTGGCAAAATGGATAAGAAAACAAGATTCTTCAATATGCTGTCTGCAAGAGACACACCTTACACACAAAGACAAAACAGACTAAAAGCTACAGGATGGAAAAAAATGTACTAACCTAATTGCAATCAAAATTTAGCAGGAGTGGTGATTTTAATCTTTGGGGAAAAAAAACTTTAAGGCAAAAACCAGCATAATAAATAAATATGGACATTTTCTCATGATTAAAGGGTCAATTGAACAAGATGACATAACCATAATACTTTTCTATGCTCCTAAAGAAACAGCAACAAAATATACAACACAAACTGTCATAGATTTGAAGAAAGTCACAGACAAACCTACAATAATAGTGGGAGATTTTAATACATCTCATTTTAAAAAGAACTGAACAACTAGAAAGAAAGAAACTCAACAGAGACCCAGAAGAACTAAACAACACAATCAGCCAAGTTGACATCATAAATGTATGCAGAGTATTTAATCCAACAGCAGCACGATACACATTCTTTTCTAGTGCATATGGAACATTCTCCAAAATAGACCAAGTGTTATGCTGCAAAAAAAAAAAAAAAGACTCCATAAATTTACAAACATCAAAATATTACAGAGTAATCCAACCACTCTGGAAAACAGTATGGCATTTCCTCGGAAAGTTGGAAATATAAATACCTTATGATTCAGCAATTCTTCTACTTGGTATATATCCACAAGGAATTCAACCAAGAACACGAGTAGATATAGGTATACCAATGTTTATCACAGCACTGTTTGAAATAATAAAAAGTTTGAGACAGCCTAAGTGCTCATCAATGGAAGAATGGATAAACAAACTTTGGTATATACTCACAATGGAATATTATGTTACCTTGAAGAATAACAAGGAAGCTGCAAGCCCCTGCATAATATGGATGAACCTTGCGGATATTGTTGTTGTTATGAAATGCTGTCGAGTCAATTCCGACCCATAGTGACCCGGTATAGGGTTTCCAAGGAGCAGCTAGTGAGCTTGAATCACTAACCTTGTAGTTCAAATGACTTTTCAGTCTGACGCATTAGCCCACAGCATCACACCAGGACTCCTGAGGATATTATGCTCAGTTAAATTAGTTTGTCACAAAAAGACAAATATTGCATAGACAGCTATTGTAAAAGCTTAAGAAAAGATTTCCATACTAAGAGGGAAAAATAAAGTTATTTGTTGGTTACCAGGGTTGGAAGGGAGAGGACGTTAGAGCACAAGGTAGGGTATAGAACTATCATAGTTTAAGTGTTGTGGAGGGCAATACATAGCAGTGGGAAGAACAAGGTAGATACAAGAACACAGGCAGGTTTGCATGGGCAGATGTGTATGCTCAACCTTGGAACAACAGGGCTCTATGATACAGGGATCAAGCCACAGTCTAAATGGGTTAAAGGGTGGAACTGATGTTAAGATGCTTGACTGTCTTATGAATTTTGGTTTCCCCTACATATTATTGTAAAACAGATACTTGAGTGAGATAGAAATGATATTGAGAAACATGATTATAGAAAACTTGTAAGCTTGTCTTAAGCCTACAAATGATTGGAATACCTAAAAAGGTTACTAGAGCTTGCCCAATCAAAGAGGCTTCCTGTGGAGCCTTTGTAGTGTATAAGACCTAAAATGGAATCTTATTCACCATTCAGAACCCTCTGAGGTGGCACATTCCCACTTGAAAGCGCAAGAAGACCAGCCTAGAGCAGCTAGATGAACAGAAGATACTTCTTGAAAGAAAGACTAGTAGGAAACATCCTAAATAAAAATGGCACTTTGATTGGCTACAACAGAAACAAGCAAGCTGCTTACCAGGGAGCAATCAAGGCAAGCATTCAAGTCCCTTCAGAATAAATCCCTTCCAAGACTGAAACTCAAAAGGATTATACATGCAGGCATGTAACTTTGCTGGTTACTGGTAAATGGAAATTGAGGAAAAGCAGCAATGAAAATATGGGTTGATTTCAACCACATGACATAGACTCCCCTCAACCTGTAGATGAGAAAGATTAGAGGAAGGGCTGGTTGATCTGAGGTATGAAGAGACTTGGGGACTCCTGGGCCAATGGACAAAGATATAGCTATAGAGGGCTAAAGCTGAAAGTGAAGCATCCAGCTGATATGAAA
Organism: Chrysochloris asiatica; assembly: GCF_000296735.1. Taxonomy (NCBI): domain Eukaryota; kingdom Metazoa; phylum Chordata; class Mammalia; order Afrosoricida; family Chrysochloridae; genus Chrysochloris; species Chrysochloris asiatica. Next base: position 557,372 of record NW_006408982.1, read on the forward strand.
TGAGGGGAGATGCAAAAATACCCAAACTTTCAGATAATTCCCATTTGGCCCAGCTCCAATGGCTGGATGATCAGAATTCGACTAGAAGAAGATTAAAAAAAAAAAAAAAGATAAAGCAAACAAGTGTAAATTACTTCAGTTTTATGAACTTGACCTATGCTTATGGGAGTAGTACCTCAAAGTACCTACTGAGAAGGAAGGAGTCCTCACAAGGATCATTCCCATCCCTTGTCTATGCAGAGTTCACAGGGATGGTCAACTTAGACATTAGCTACAAAAATGTTGGAGGAGGGATATAAAGGCACAAAGATACTGGCTTAAAAGTTGTCAAGACAGATTTTTGTTTCAGAGTGTTCAGGGGAAGGTAGAATCCCCCCTTAATAGTTTTCATCATGACTAGACTGGTGAATGAGATGGGGATACAATTCTTATGATTCAATACTAATTGTTGTTGTTGTTGTTGTTAGCTGTCATAGAGGTATTAACTCACAACAATCCTACGCACAATGGAACAAAACACTGACTGATCCTGGGCCAACATCACAATTATTGCCACACTTGAGGCCATTGATTCTGCCATATTGGCAATCCATCTTGCTGGTGGTCTTCCTCTTTTCCTCTGACCATCCACCTTACCAAATATGATACCCTTCTCCAGTGACCGGTCCTTCCTGACAATATGTCCAAAGTATGAGAGATGAAGTGCCTTCCTGTCCTCTAAGAATCATTCTGGCTGCACTTCATCTAACACAGATATGTTTGTTCTTTTGGCAAACTATAGCACTTTCATATTCTCCTCCAACACCATAACTCAAAACCATCAATGGTCTTCCTTATTCACTGTACAGCTTATGAATGAATATGAGGTTATATAAAATACCATGGCTTGGGTCAGGCACACCTTAGTCCTCAGGCTGACATCTTTACTCCCCAGCACTTTAAAAAGATCTTGTGCAGTAGATTTCCCTAATGCAATATAACATTTAATTTCTTGACTGCTGCTTCCAAGAGTGTTGATAGTTGATCCAAGAAGAATGAAGTCCTTGACAACTTCAGTCTTTTCTCCATTGGTAAGAATGTTGTTTATTGGTCCAGTGGTAAGGATTTTTGTTTTCTTAACATTGAGATGCAATCCATACCAAAGGCTGTGCTCTTTGATCTTCATCAGTAAATATTTTAAGTCCTCTTCACTTTCAGCAAGCAAGGTTGTATCATCTGCATATCACAGGTTGTGAATGAGTCTTCCTCCAATCCTGATGCCATATTTCTCTTCATATAACCCAGGTTCTTGGATTATTTGCTTAGCATACAGTTTGAATAAGTAGAGTGAAAGAATAAGAATATAACCTTGTCACACACCTTTCTTAATTTTAAACCATTCAGTGTTCCTGTGTTCTGTTCAAACAACTGTCTCTTGCTCCATGTACAGATTCCTCATGAGCACAACTAAGTATTCAGGAATACTCATGCTTTGTAATGTTGTCCATAGCTTGTCATGACCCACACAATTATCACGACTAATTGCTATTGTTACAACTGTAAAGGTAAAACTTTTCTAACATAAAGAGGGAAGTAGTCAATCTTACATGCAAGAAACAGAGAACACTAGGACCAAAAAGGGAGAAGAGCATGAGCGGAATGTAAGACCCTATCCAGAGAAGTAGTGATACCAGAAATGGTGGCAGTGATTATGACATGGAGAGTAAGAGCTGCTGAGTACTCTAAACTTGTGGGAACAAAAAGGCATTATAGGAAATCTTGCAGAATGTGTACTTTGGATGTGTAAATAATTATATATACCTGAGGGTTTTTGTGTACATCAAAAAAAAAAAAAAAAAAAAGAAAGAAAGAAAGAAAGAAAGAAAGAAAGAAAGAAAAGAAACAAGGGAATAGAAGCAAATATTGTTGAATGATGATGCATGGCCGGTATTGTAATCATTTTACTGAAATGATGAATGTAAAACTGATGTTCTCATATGTAAACTATCACTGAATTCCCAATAAAAAATTAAAAGATCCACCAAGGAAATGAACAGACCTAGAAATAAGCAACTTGCCATCCTGAGGGGAAGAGAATGTACCCAAGAGGGCTACTCAAGCCTCATTTGAAAAGGAAGTCAGACCTGGGACTTATTTAGTACAGCGTGGGTGGAGCGAGGATCAACGCTCTCAGGGGCAACTGCAGCTGCGCAGATCCCATTTCTGCCCTAGCCTCTGAGACGCTGCAGAACCATCTGTCATGGCGGCGGGACTGTTATTTTTGTGTGCTCTCCACCTTTCAGCATTAATACCGATGCAAGGGCTCCAGGTTGCCCATGTCCGCTGGGAATCCAGCGTCTCTAGAGCTGTAGTTGCGCCACCCACCATGGCAGGGAAGCGGCTGCTAGAACCTACCATACGCTGGCAGGAAGACCCAGATCCCGAGGACGAAAATCTATATGAGAAGAACCCAGACTCCCATGGTTTTGACAAGGATCCTGTTGTGGACGCCTGGAACATGCATGTTGTCTTCTTCTTTGGCTTCTCCATCGTCCTAGTCCTTGGCAGCACCTTTGTGGCTTATTTGCTTGACTACAGGATGCGAGAGTGGGCCCGCAGAGAAGCTGAGAGGCTTGTGAAGTACAGAGAGGCCAATGGCCTCCCCATCATGGAATCCAATTGCTTTGACCCCAGCAAGATCCAGCTACCAGAAGAAGACTGACATGTTGCTGAGTGGGACTCAGGAAGCAACAGCCTCCGCACTCCACCCATCCTCCTTTCTTCTCCTTAGAGTACCTAATTAAAGAGGCTGATAAATGGGAAAAAAAAAAAAAAAACTTAAAAGAAAAAGTACATTTTGCAGACTTCCAATTTAGGGGTGGGTGAAGCAGAGACAGATAGGAAAAACTCCCCTGCGAAAGTGTAGAAAAAGCAGAGAAAGAGTGTCTGCAGAAAAGCACTAGAATTTGGGATCTTGTATAATGCTCTGGGCACCATTTTCCTGTGCGTGACTCTGGAAACATCTGCTTGTGGAAGCAAAATACAGTGATTTCTGAATTGATCTGGAGGGCCAGGACTGAGGTTGGAGGGTGGGTGCACAGCAAAGTGGAGGCAGTGACCCAGCACTAGAAGCCATGGAGCTGCATGTCTGGAGGGAGGAGTATGACTGATTTTTCATCTTTCACTTTTTTTTTTTTTAATTAAATGTTTTTATTTTGCATTGAGTGAAAGTTTACAGGGCAC
>NW_006408982.1:561617-567858 GCF_000296735.1 Chrysochloris asiatica
GCAGTGATTCTTGACCTGAGAGCTCATCTTTCACTTTTCATTTTTCACATTTCTTTCCTCATCACCTCGATCACACCCTCAGTGCCCAGTTCTGATGACTTCAAGCGTGCAGGAGTACTCCCCAAAAGGGACCAGTATTGCAACCACATTTTTCATAGGACACAGAAAGGAGTCCTTCAGGATGCTTCTTATGATGACTGACTCTGTGCTTCAGCCCAAAATTTGACTAGGGAGGGACCCTTTATCCATGCCTGCACAGCAAAGGCTACTGGACAGTCGACACAATTTTATTTTTGTTTTTGATTGGTGGTTTCTGTCTCTGCTATTATATTGTTTTACTCTTTAGTCCTTTTGACCTCATTCTTTTCCTGGGGGTGGGAGCTTTCTTCCCCTGCCTTACCCAAGAAGAGAAAGAAACTGTGCTCATATAACCAATCTACAAGCATATACTGTAAATATCCCACCATCTGGACAAGAGCCAACACCAGCTGCTAGGCATTACATGTGAAAAGGGAAGCCTCTCTCCAGATCATATCCACCAGGAGACACTCAGTAAGATTAATAGCACAGCAATATACACCCATTTAAGTATTAAAACCCCTCACAAATACTGATAAGGTCCAAGAAAACACAACAAAATATCTCAAAATATGTCCAGAACCAGAAAAGAGTAACTGAGAAAAGATAGATGGAAGCAGACACAGACTTTCTAATATAAGAGCAGGCTTAGGATCTGCCTGAGAAGGAATTCAGAAGAAAGATATGAAAACAAATTCAAATGACCCAAAAAGGGATGGAGGAAAATAAGGAAGAAGGGAGGAAAGTGTTACAGGAGCAATCAAACAAGACAGATACAGCAACGGAAACAATTCCAAACCTGAAAAAAAAGGTCCAGATGATCAATAATAAACTATAAAAAATGGAAAATACAATGAAAGAGTAAAGGAAAAGAATTGAAGAATGGAAGCCAGAACCAGCAAGCTGGAAGACAAATGTCTCAGTACTGCTAAAATAGAAAACCAAGCAGGAAAAAGGAATAAAAAAAATCTGTAAACAGTCTAAGATTCATGCTGGATAACATGAAGAGGAATAACTTAAGAATAAATGTCATTCCAGAACAGGAAGAATCACAGAAATCCACAGATGAGATAGTATGGAACTAGTGGAAGAAAATTTCCCTGACATCTTGAAGGATGAGAAGATAAACATTCAAGAAGCTGAACAAACCCCAGGAAGGATAGACTCAAAGCGAAAATCATGAAGACATATCATAATCAAGCTCTCCAAAATCAAAGGGAAGGAGAGAATCCTAAAAGCAGCCAGGGAAAAGAGAAGTGTCACTTACAAAGGCAAACAAATCAGATTAAGCTCTGACTTCTCAGAAGAAACCCTGCAGGCAAGAAGGCAATCAGGAGAAATATACAAAACCTTTAAAGAAAAACAAAAAAACAAAAAAAAACAAAAACTGCCAACTAAGAATCATCTATCCAGCAAAACTGTCAATCAAGTATGATGGTACAATCAAAACATTCCAGGATAAACAGAATCTAAGAGATTTTGTCAAAACCAATAAAGCTCTTCAAAACATCCTAAAGAGAGTTCTTTGGACTGAAAACCAACAACAACAGACAACAACCAGAGATTGACAGGCTTGGCAACAACACCTGGAAATCAGTCGACATATAGCAGAGCTTATAACAGAACAAAACAACAACAACAAATTCCAAGGAGCTGAGAGGTCAACCGAAGATCAAAAGAATAACAATGTCAAAGAGATAAATATAGAAACAGTGATCCAGGTGGTGAGGATGTCAGGTAGATTACAGGATACAATAGATTCTCTTAAATGGAGAGAAATGTTAATAGACTATAAAGTAACTACAAAGAAAGTTAATACTTAACAAATTACCATGAAAATGAACTTCCAAGCAAAACAAGCAAACATGAAAACTAAGAAGAAACCGACGAGAAATAGCACCAAAAAACAAACTCAGCAAAAGAAGGCATGCAGAAAAAAAGGAACGAATAACACTACTAAAAATTTAATATATTGGCAGCAACTAATTCACACTATCGTTATTTACATTGAATGCCAATGGATTGAATGCACCAGCGAAGAAATAGAAAGTGTCAGAAAACAAGACTCTTCAATATGCTGCCTGAAAGAGACACACCTTACACACAAATAAAAACAGACAAAAAGTTAAAGGATGGAAAAAATATATACCAAGCTAACTGCAACATTAAACAAGCAGGAGTGGCAATTCTATTCTCTGATAAAGTAAAGTTTAGATAAAAAACAGCATAATAGATAAAGAAGGACACTATCTCATGATCATGATAAATTAAGCAAGATGCCATAACCATAATAAATATCTGGGCTCCCAATGAAAAAAGTACTAAGATATATGAAGCAAACCCTACTAGAATTGAAGAAAGAAATAGATAAATCTACAATCATAGTGGGAGATTTTAATATGCCACTTTTGAAAAGGGACAGAACAACCAGAAAGAGATTTTAAAAAGGTACAGGGGAACTAAACAGCACAATCAACCAACTTGACCTCATAAATGTGTTGCAACAACAGCATTAACCCAACAACAGCATAACACAGATTATTTTCCAGTGCACATGGAACATTCTCCAGAATTGAACACAAAGCAAGCCTCCACAAATTGACAAAGTATCTTTTCAGACTGCAATGCCAAAATACTAGAAATCAACAATAAGACAACCAAGAAAATAAAGCTGAATACATGGAAACTGAATAACACCCTGCTAAAAAGTGATGAGATAATAAAATAAATTAAACATAAATTCATAAAGTTAATAGAGACAAATGAGAATGAAAACACACCATACCAAAATCTTTGGGACACTGAAAAAGTCATGCTAAGAAGACAATTTATTGTACTAAATGTACACATCCAAAAAGAAGAAAGAATCAAAATTAACACATTAACATAGCATCGCCAGCAATGAGAAACACACCAACAGAGGGAACCTACAATAACCAAAAGAAAAGAAATAATAAAGATCAGAGCAGAAATAAATGAGATATAAATTAGAAAGACAAGAAGCTGGTTCTTTGAAAGGATTAATAAAAATGACAAACCATTGGCAAACCTAACAAAAGAAAAGAGGGAGAAGACACAAATAACACACATTTGAATCTACGTGGGCGATGTCACAATGGAACCAAAGGAAATCAAAAGGATAATAACAGAAAACTATGAAGAGTTGTACGCCAACAAATCCGAGAAACTTAGAAAAGATTGATACATTTTTAGAAAAACACGACCTACCTAAACTCACACAGAGTGAAGTAGAAAATTCGAACAGACCCATAACAAAAGAAGAAATTAATCAGGTCACCAAATACTCTCAACCAAAAGAAATCCAGGCCCAGATGGCTTCACGGGTGAGTTCTGCAAAACATTCAGGGAAGAGCTGACACCAATCCTACTCAAATTATTCCAGAATATAGAAGCGCATGCAAAACTTCCCAATACATTTTATGAAACAAGCATAACCCTTATACCAAAACCAGGGAAGGACATCACTAAGAAAGAAAATTATAGACAAATATGCCTAATAAACCTAGATGCAAATATTCTCAACAAAATTCTAGCCAACAGAATCCAGCAGCAAATAAAATAATAATAATAATACGTCATGACCAACTGGGATTCATATGAGGGATGCAAGGATGATTCAAAATTATAAAAACAATCAATGCAATCCAGAAAATAAATGATCATATTGATTGATGCAGAAAAGGTTTTGACAAAATTCAACATCCTTTCCTGATAAAAACACTCAACAAAATAGGAATTGAAAGGAAATTTCTCAACATAATTAAGAGCATATATACAAAACCAATAGGTAACATTATTATCAATGGAGAGAAACTGACAGCCTTCCGTCTATGAACAGACACTAGACAAGGATGTCCTTTGTCACCACTCCTATTCAATATTGTGCTGGAAGTCTTAGCCAGAGCTATATGGCAAGATAGGGAAATTAAAGGCATCCAAATTGGCAAAGAGGAAGTAAAACTCTCTCTATTTGCAGACCATATGATCTTATACATAGAAAACCCCAAAGACTCAGTAAAAAAGTTACTAAACATCATTGGAGGATTCAGAAAAGTGGCTGAGTATAAACGCAAAATACAAAAATCAATTGGATTCCTCTATAGTAACAATGACAGTGCTGAAAAAAGGCATTAAGAAAGCAATACCATTTACAATAGCCAAAGAAAGGAAGAAATATCTAGGAATAAATGTAACCAGAGATAAAAAGGACCTATACAAAGAAAACTGCAAAACACTACTACAAGAAACCAAATGAGCCTTATAAAAATTGAAGAATATATGATTCTCCTGGATAGGAAGAGCTAACATTGTGAAAATGTCAATACTGCCCAATTAACTTTACATATATGGTGAAATCCCAATCAAGATTCCAATGACATTCTTCAAAGAGATGGATAAAAACAGTTACAAACTTTATATATAAAGGAATATGACCCAGAATAAGCAAAGTACTCCTTAAGAAGAAGACAAAAGTAGGAAGCCTCTCACTCCCTGATTTCAAAATTTACTACATGGCTACAGTGGCATAAATAGCCTGGTAGTGGTACAGAATTGGGAATTGGGAATCAAGAAATTAACCCTTCAACATACAGCCAACTGATTTTTGATGAACTACCTAAGAATACTGAATGGGGAGGTACTGGTACAACTGGAAGGCAATATGCAAAAGACTTAAACAAGACTTTTACCTCGCACCTTACACAAAAACAAATTCAGCATGGCTTAAAGACTTAAATGTGAACCCCAGAATTACAAAGGCCATGAATAAAAACATAGAGACAAATGTGAGGCCTCTAATACAGGGAATACACAGACTACCAAACATTTCGAAAATTACACAAACAAAAGTAGACAAATTAAATGAATGGGACATAATAAAAAAGTAAAAACTTATATGCATCAAAAGACTTCATAAAAGAGTAAAAAGGGAACCCACAGAATGGGAAAAAATCTTTTGCAATGACACATCAGACAAGTGACTAATTTCCAAAATATATAGGGAGCTGCAACACCTTTAAATGAAAAAGACAAATAACCCAATTAAAAATTGGGCACTTCACCAAGGAGGAGATCCTGGCAGCCAAGAAACATATGAAGAAATATGCATGATCATTAGCCATTAGAGAGATACAAATCAAAACAACAATAAGATATCATCTCGTACCAGCAATAATAACAAAGATCAAAGAAGTAGAGGATAATAAATGTTGGCGAAGATGTGGAGAGACTGGGACCCTTCTAAATTGCTGGTGGAGTTGCAAAGATCTAACCACTCTGGAAAATAATATGGCTCTTCCTCAGCAGGTTGGAAATGTTGTTGTTAAGTACCGTGGAGTCGGTTCTGACTCATAGTGACCCTGTACAGCGTTTCCGAGGCTGTAAATCTTTACGGGAGCAGAACGCCTCATCTTTCTCCGGGCTGAACCGCTGGTAGTTTTGAACTGCTGACCTTGTGGATCGCAGCCCGATTCATAACTACTACGTTACCAGAGCTCCTTATGTTGGAAATAGAGATATTTTATAATCCAGCAATTCCTCACTTGGTATTTATCCACAAGTAATATGAGCCATAACACGAGTAGATATATGCACACCAATATTCATAGCAGCACTAAATACAACAGCAAAAAGATGGAGGCAGCCTAAGTGCCCATCTATGTAAGAATGGATAAACCAACTTTGGTATATCCACACAATGGAATATTAAGCTAACTTGAAGAGTAACAATGAAGCTGCAATCAACCACATAACATGGATGAACCTTGAGGAATTATGCTTAGTAAAATCAGTCAGTCACAAATGGAGAAATAATGCATAGGACCACTGCTGGGAAAGATTAAGAAAAAGTACCCACACTAAAAGGGGGTGTGTGGATTTTTGGGTTACCAGGTTGTATGAACCTCCTCATTTCTTTCATTTGCTTTAGCATCTTTACACTGGAGAGCAAGTTTCAATGTATCTTCTGACATCCATTTTGACCTTTTCCTTCTTTCTTGTCTTCTCAACGATTTTTTGCTTTCTTCATGTATGATGTTCTTTTTTTTAAATAAATGTTTTATTGTGAATTGTGTGATAGTTTACATGGGAGAACATTAGTTTTACATTCATTCTATCATATATCGTTTCATTGTCATAGTTACCA
>NW_006408982.1:568274-569869 GCF_000296735.1 Chrysochloris asiatica
ATCCCTCCTCCCATTTTGGGTAGCCAATGTCCAAATAGCCCATCCCTGTCTACTATTTGTGTAGAGGGGGTGGGAATAATTCTTGCAGCAAGGATTTGTTTCCTCTTTTGAGCTACTGCATTTATAAGTGTAGGTCAAGTTTATCAAATTGTATCAAATAACACTTTTGTTCCTCTTCTTTCTTCTTCGGGTTGAGCTCTGATCATCCAGTCATTGAAGCCAGGTTAAGTGGGTATTATCTGCAAGTGTGGGTGTTCTTGTGTCTGTCCTCTCTCTGCTTATCAGCTTGAAGCCTTGCTCTCCACTCTAGTCCTCTGTGGCTGTGTCATTGACTCTGAGCCCCTGAGTCCCCAGGTCTTGCAACACTGCTGGCCGACTGGGTCTCCACTCAGGTTCACAGGAGTCTATTGAATGATGTATGGCTTAGCTCGCTGCTAAATTGCTGTTTTCCCCTCACTTCTCCTTATGGGTGACGTGTGTGGTAGCCAATCAGAGTGTGTATTCCCATTGAATCTTACTCTTGGAAGAGGATTTGCACTGAGAGGACCCGACCACTAGCCTTGATGTCTCCTGGGCAAGCAACTTGCTTGTTCTTGTAGTAACAGTCAGACTGCCTTACTGTTTTGTATTTTTCCTGTAGGTCTTTCTTTTAAGATGTATCTTCTGTTTTTCTAGCTGCTCCAGGCTGGCCTGCTTGTCTTTTCAAGTGGAAAATTTCCCATGTCTGAACATCTGGATGTGGTTCAGGCTTCCACCTATAGTCTTATGTAATGCAGAGGCTCCTCGGGAAACCTACTTCACTGGACACATTATAGCCCCATTTTAGGTATTCCAATCAGTTATAGGCAGAAGACAGACTTACAGGCTTTCTATGGTGATATTTCTGGCTATTCCTTTCTCTCCCCTTCCAGTGTCTATTTTATAATATAATGCAAGGAAAACCAAGATTCAAAAGACAGCCAAGCATCTTAACATTATTCCCCCTTTTCCGCATTCTAACCATGTCTCAATCTCTGTATCCCAGAGCCCTGTTGTTCTAAGGTTGTGCCTACATCATTTTTTACCTCTGTCCCATTTAGCCCAGTCAAACCTACCTAATTATTCTCCCATATGATTTGTTCTTCCATTCCTCTCTCCTAGTATATTGCCCCCCTCCCCAACCCCCAAACTATCCTGTGTCTATTCCCTGCCCTGTGCTCCACCTTCCCCTCCCACCTCTAACCCTACCCCTACGTCCCAGCAACCAGCTAAGAATCCACTTTAGTGAATTAGTATGGATTCTCTTTCTTAGTCTTTTATATTAGTGGTCCTATGCAGTATTTCTCCTTTTGTGACTGACTAATTTCACTCGACATAGTGTCCTTAAGGATCATCCATGTTAGGTAGTGGCATGCAGCTTCCTTGTTATTTTTCAAGGTAGCATAATACTCCATTGTGTGTATGTACCACAGCTTGTTTATCCATTCTTCAGTTGATGGGTCTCCATCTTTTTGCTATTGTACATAGTCCAGCTATGAACATTGGTGTGCATATATCTTCCTGTGTTGTGGCTCGTTTTTCTTGTGGGTAAATACCAAGTAGAGGAATTGCTGGAT
>NW_006408982.1:570152-589419 GCF_000296735.1 Chrysochloris asiatica
ATTTCTATTTTCAACCTTCTGAGGAAGCACCATATTGCATTCCAGAGAGGTTGGACCATTTTGCAGTCCCACCAGCAATGCAGGAGTGTCCCAGTCTCTCAAATCCTCTCCAGTATTTATTGTCCTCAACATTTTTTATCTTTGCTGTTATTGCTGGTGTGAGATGCCTCATTGTTGTTTTGATTTACATCTCTCTAATGGCTAGTGATTGTGAACATTTTTGCATATATTTGTTGGCTGCCCAGATCTCCTCCTTGGTGAAGTGTCTGTTCATATCCTGTGCCCATATCTTAATTGGGTTATTTGTCTTATTTTTGTAGATGTGTAGTATTTTCTTATGTATTTTATAAATGAGTGCCTCATCCAATATATTGTTGCAAAAGATGTTTTCCCAGTCTGTGTGTTCCCTTTTTACACTCTTGGTGAAGTCTTTTGATGCACATAAGTTTTTAATTTTTAGTGTGTCACACTCAACTATTTTCTCTATTTTTGTTTGTGTACTTTTCAAAATGTGTGGCAGTCTGTATATGCCCTGAATTAGAACCCTCATGTTTGTCCCTATTTTTCATTGATGATCTTCATAATTTTTGGGATTCACATTTAGATCTTTAATCCATGTTGAATTCATTTTTGTATAGGGAGTGAGGTAAAGGTCTTGTTTCAGTCTTTTACATATTGCTTTCCAGTTCTGCCAGCACCATTTGTTAAAGTAACTGTCTCTTCCCCATGCAATATGCCTAGGCACTTTGTCGAAAATCATTTGGCTGTAAGTGGTTGGATTAATATCTGGATTCTCAATTCTGTTCCATTGATCAATGTATGTTTCATTGTACCAGTACCAGGCTGTCTTGACCACCGTAGCCATGTAGTAAAGTTTGAAATCAGGGATTGAGAGACCTCCAACCTTGTTCTTCCTTTTAAGCAGTGCTTTGCTTATCCTGGGTCTCTTTCTTTCCCATACAAAATTAGTAATTGTCCTTTCCATCTCTTTGAAGAATGTTGTTGGAATCTGGATTGGGATTGCATTGTATGTGTAAATTGCTCTGGTTAGTATTGACATTTTCACGATATTGAGTCTTCCTATCCAGGAACATGGTATGTTATTCCACTTCTGTAGGTCTCTTTTGGTTTCTTGTAGTAGTACTTTGTAATTTTCTTTGTATAAGTCCTTTGTTTCTCTGGTTATGTTTATTCTTAAGTATTTCATCCTTTGTGTGGCTATTATAAATGGTATTGCTTTCCTAATGTCCTTTTCACCGCTAATGCTGTTACTATAGAGAAATCCAATTGATTTTTGTATGTTGATCTTATACCCTGCCACATTGCTGAATCGTTTGACGAGGTCTAATAGTTTTTGTACTGAGTCTTTGGGGTTTTCTTTGTATAGGATCATATTGTCTGCAAATAAGGAGAGTTTTACTTCCTCTTAGCCAATTTGGATGCCTTTAATTTCTTTATCATGCCATACAGCTCTGGCTAAAACGTCCAGCACACTAATGAATAGGAGTGTTGATAAAGGGCATCCTTGTCCGGTTCCTGTTCCCAAGGGAAATGCTTTCAGTTTCTCTCCATTGAGCGTGATACAGGCTCTTGGTTTTGTATATATGCTCTTGAATATGTTGAGGAATTTCCCTTCAATTCCTCCTTTTCTGCATCAATCGATATGATCATGTGGTTCTTTTCCTTTTTCTTATTTATATGATGGATTACGCTGATTGTTTTCCTGATGTTGAACCATCCTTGCGTCCCTTTTATGAAACCGACTTGGTCATGATGTATTATTTTTTTGATATGCTGTTGGATTCTGTTGTCTATGATTTTGTTGAGAATTTTTGCACCTATGTTCATGAGGGATATTGGTCTATAATTTTCTTTCTTAGTGATGTCCTTCCCTGGTTTTGGTGTGAGGGGTATTCTTGCTTCATAAAAAGTATTAGGGAGTTTCCATCCTCTTCTATGTTCTGGAATAATTTGAGTAGAACTGGTATCAGTTCTTCTCTGAATGTTTGGTAGAAATCACTCGTGAAGCCATCTGGGCCTGGGCTTTTGTTGGTAGGGAGTTTCTTGATGATTTGGTCAATTTCTTCTTTTGTTATGGGTTTGTTCAAATTTTCTACTTCAGTCTGAGTAAGTTTAAGTAGGTAGTGTTTTTCTAGAAATGTATCCATGTCATCCAAATTTTTGAATTTGTTGGAGTACAGCTCTTTGTAGTATTCTATTATTATCTTTTTTATTTCATTTTTTTCTGTTGTGACTTCACCTATGTGGTTTCTAATGTGATTTATTTGTGTCCTCTCCCAGTTTTCTTTAGTTAGTTTTGCCAATGGTTTGTCAATTTTATTAATCCTTTCAAAGAACCAGCTTCTTGGCCTGTTGATTTTTTCTATAGTTTTTCGGTTTTCCATTTCATTTATTTCTGTTCTTATCTTTATTATTGCCCTTCTTTTGGTGACTGTAGGTTCCCTCTGCTGGTCTGCATATAGTTGTTAAAGGTGATGTGTTAATGTGTTGATTTTGGCTCTTTCCTCTTTTTGGATGTGTGCATTTATAGCAATAAATTGTCCTCTCAGGACAGTTTTTGCCGTGTCCCAAAGATTTTGGTATGCTGGGTTTTCATTCTCGTTTGTTTCTAGGAACTTTGTAAATTCACATTTAATTTCTTCTTTTACCCAGTCGTTTTTCAGCAGGGTTTTGTTCAGTTTCCGTGTATTCGACTTTATGTTTGGCCTTCTTATTGTTGAGTTCTAGTTTTATGGCATTGTGGTCTATGAAGATGCTCTGTAGAATTTTGATGGTTGTAAATTTATGGAGGCTTACTTTGTGGCCTAACACATGGTCAATTCTGGAAAATGTTCCAGGCACAATGAAGAAGAATGTGTATTGTGCCATTGTTGGATAGAATGCTCTGTATACATCTATGAGGTCAAGTTGGTTGATTGTGTTGTTAAGTTCCTCTGTAGCATTGTCAAATTTCTTTCTAGTTGTTCTGTCCATTTTCGAGAGTGGTGTGTTGAAATCTCCTCCCATAATTGTTGATTTATCTATTTCTTTCTTAAATTCCATTAAGGTTTGCTTCATGTATCTAGGTGCTCTTTCGTTGGGAGCGAATATTTTTATTATGGTTATGTCGTCTTGTTCAATTGACCCGTTGATCATGAGATAGTGTCCTTTGTCTCTTATCCTGGTTTTTATCTTAAAGTCTACTTTGTCAGAGATTAGTGTTACCACTCCTGCTTGTTTATTGCTGCCATTGGCTTGGTAATTTTTTCCCCATCCTTTGACTCTTAGTCTGTTTTTGTCTTTGTATGTAAGGTGTGTTTCTTGCAGGCAGCATATTGATGAATCTTGTTTTCTAATCCATTCTGCCACTCTTTGTCTCTTCACTGGTGCATTCAATCCATTGTCATTCAGTGATTTTTATCTTAAATCTACTTTGTAGGAGATTAGTATTGCCTCTCCTGCTTGTTTATTGCTGTTGTTGGATTGGTAGTTTTTTTTTCCCATTCTTTAACTCTTAGTCTGTTTTTGTATTTGTGTTCAAGATGTTTCTCTTGCAGGCAGCATAATGATGGATCTTGTTTTCTTATCCATTCTGCCACTTTTTGTCTCTTCATTGGTGTATTCAATCCATTGACGTCAATGTAATTATCAATAAGTATGGATTGATTGCTGTCATTATGTGACTGTTTTTGGTGGTGTTGTTCGTTCTTTGGTTCTGCTTTCCTTCTTGTATTGGGTTTGTGTTTTTTTTCGTTGATTCTGGTCAGTTTCTTCCTAGTTTCTCTGTTTGCTTGTTATGTTGGGAATTTATTTTTTGATATGTTGTGCAGTGTCACCTTTCTTTGGGGTTACCTTGTAGTCTACTAACTTTTCTCTACATTTAGGATACTCCATTGTAACATGGAATTTACCAGGTATCCCCACCACTTGGGCTTCTGTTGCTGCATTTGTCCCTTCTTTGACATTGATATGTTTATGTCCTTCACTTGACCTCTCCGCTACCTTGAGTTTGTTTTTGTAGTCTCATTCTGTTCTGGATTTTGCTCTCTGTTGGGTGTGTTCCAGGTGGTTTTGCCATACCTGTCAATCTCTGTTTGATAAGATGGAGGGTCAGAGAAACAGAGGAAAACCCCCAAAAAGATGGATTGGTCAAGTGGCAGCATCAATGGACTCAAACGTGGCAACATTATGAGGTTGGCCAAGGATCAGACAGTGTTTCGTTCTGCTGTTCATAATGCTGTTATGGGTTGGTAAGATTTGATGGCACCTAACAACAACAACAACAACAACACTGGCTGGTGATCGTAAACATTTCTTCATATGTTTGTTGGCTGTCTAATTCTCTCCTTTGGGAAGTATCTGTTCATGTCCTGCACCCATATTTTAATTGGGTTATTTGTTTTTTTCTTGTAGAGGTGTCATAGTTTCCTATATATTGTAAAAATGAGTCCCTTGTCTTATGTGTCATTGAAAAATATTTTTTCTCATTCTGTGGGTTTCGTATTTTTTCCCGTTTTTGCTCTGCTGGTGAAATATTTTGATGCACATAAGTTTTTGATTTTTAGTATGTCCCACTCATCTATTTTGTCTACTTTCATTTGTGTAGTTTTCAAAATATTTGGTAGTCTATGTAGTTCCTGAATTAATGCCCTCAAATTTGTCCCTATATTCATTGATGGCCTTCATAAATTTGGGATTCACATTTAGGTCTTTAATCCATGTCAAGTTGGTTTTTGTATAAGGGGAGAGATGAAGGTCTTGTTTCAGTCTTTTGTATATCCCTTTCCAGTTCTGCAAGCGCCATCTGTTGAAAAGACTATTACCTCCCGATGCGATATATTTAGTTACTTAGTTAAAAATCAGTTGGCAGTAGTTAGGTGGGTTAATTTCTGGATTCTCAATTCTTTTCCATTGATCTATGTATGATTCATTGTACCAGTACCAAGCTGTTTTGATGACTGTAGCTGTGTAGTAAATTTTGAAGATGGGGAGTGAGAGGCCTCCAACATTATTCTTCTTCTTAAGTAGTTGTTTGCTTTTCCTTGATCTCTTTCCTTTCCATATAAAGTTTGTAACTGTTTTTTCCACCTCTTTGAAGAATGTTGTTGGAATTTGGAATGGGAATGCATTATAAGTGTAAATTGCTTTGGGCAGTATTAACATTTTCACAATGTTAAGTCTTCATATCCAGGAGCATGGTATATTTTTCCCTTTTTGTAGGTTTCTTTCAGTTTCTTGTAGTCGTGTTTTGCAGTTTTCTTTGTATAAGTCCTTTTTTTCTCTGGTTACATTTATTCCTAGATATTTCATCCTTTGGGTGGCTATTGTAAATGGTATTGCTATCCTAATGTCTTTTCCAGAGATGTCATTTTTGATATAGAGGAATCCAACTGATTTTTGTATGTTGATCTTATAATCTGCCACTTTGCTGAATCTTCCAATGAGGTCTAGTAGCTTTTTTATTGAGTCTTTGGGGATTTCTACATGTAGGATTATATCGTCTGCAAATAGGGAGAATTTTACTTCCTCTTTGCTAATTTGGATGCCTTTAATTTCCCTGTCTTGCCAAATAGCTCTTGCTAAGACTTCCAGCACAATATTGAATAGGAGTGATGACAAAGGGCATTCTTATCTGGTTCCTATTTGCAGAGGGAAGTCTTTCAGTTTCTCTCCATTGAGAGTAATATAGGCTGTTGTTTTGTATATATGCTCTTAATTATGTTGAGCAATTTACTTTCAGTTCCTACTTTTTGAGTGTTTTTATCAAGAATGGATGTTGGATTTTGTCAAATTCCTTTTCTGCATCAATCTATATGATCATGTGGTTCTTTTCTTTTTCTTATTTATATGGTGGATAATGTTGATTGTTTTTCTAATGTTGAACCATCCTTGCAAGCCTGATATGTAACCCACTTAATCATGATGTATTATCTTTTTGATGTGTTTCTGGGTTCTCTTGGCTAGAATTTTGTTGAGAATTATTGCCTCTATGTTCATGAAGGCTATTGGTCTATAATTTTCTTTCTTAGTGACATCCTTCCCTTTTTTGGTATGAGGGTTATGTATTCTTCATAAAATGCATCAGGAATTTTTCATCCTCATCTATCTTCTCGAATAATTTGAGTAGAATTGGTGACAGATCTTCCCCAAATATTTGATAGAACTCACCAGCAAAGCCCATCTGGGCCTGGACTTTTTTTGCTTGGGAGTTTTTTGATGACCTGACCAATTTCTTCCTTTGCTATGCGTTTGTTCAGGTTTTCTACTTCATTGTGTTTAGGTAGGTCATGTTTATCTAAAAATGTATCCATGTCTTTCAAGTTTTCAAATTTATTGGAGAAGAACTCTTCATGTTGTTATTGTCATTGTTATGTGTTGTGGAGTCGTTTCCGACTCTTAGAAACCCTTAACGGGGTTTCTGAGACTGTAAATCTTTACGGGAGCAGAAAGCCTCATCTTTCTCCTGGAGAGCAGCTGGTAGTTTCAAATTGCTGAACTTGTGGTTCGCGGCCCAATTCATAACCACTATGTTACCAGAATATTCTGTTATTATCTTTTTGGATTTCCTTTGCTTCCATTGTGACATTGCCCATGTGGTTTCTAACGCTTGTTGTTTGTGTCTTCTTCCTGTTTTCTTTTGTTAGGTTTGCCAATGGTCTGTCAATTATGTTAATGCTTTCAAAAAACCAACTTATTGTCCTGTTGAAATTTTCTATATATTTTGTGTTCTCTATCTCATTTATTTCTGCTTTCATCTTTATTATTACTTTTCTTTTGGTGACTATAAGTTCCTTTTGTTGGTCTGTTTCTAATTTTTGTACATGGTGTATTAATGTGTTAATTTTAGTTCTTTCTTCTTTTTGGATGTTTGCATTTATTAAAATAAATTGTCCTCTCAGCAGCACTTTTACTGTGTCCCAAATATTTTGGTATGTTGTGTTTTCATTTTCATTTATTTCTAGGTACTTTGTGAATTCACATTATTTTCTTCTACTACCCAGCAGGATGTTATTCTGTTTCCATGTATTTAGCTTTACTTTCTTGGTCTTTCTATTGTTCATTTCTAATTTGATAGCATTGTGATCTGAGAATATGCTTTGTAGTATTTTTATATTTATAAATTTATGAATGTTCCATGTGCATTGGAAAAGAATGTTTATTTTGCTGTTGTTGGATTGAATGCTCTGTACACATCTATGAGGTCCAGTTGGCTGACTGTGATTTTTAGTTCTTCTGCATCCTTTTCAAGTTTCTTTCTAGTTGTTCTATCCATTTTTGAAAGCTATGTATTAAAATCACCCACTATTAATGCAGGTTCATCTATTACTTTCTTCAAATTTATTAGAGTTTGTTTTATATATTTTGAAGCTCTTTCATTCGGAGCATAGCTATTTACATGGTTATGTCATCTTGTTCAATTGTCCCTTTAATCATGAGCTAATGCCCATCTTTATCTATTATGCTGGTTTTTGCCATAAAGTTTCTTTTATCAGCCATTAACACTGCCATTCCTGTTCGTTTTCTATTGCAATTAGCTTGGTATATTTTTCTACTTCCTTTGACTTTTAATCTTTTTTGATCTCTGTGTGTGAGATGTGTCTCTTGCAGACAGCATATTGAAGGTTCTTGTATTCTTATCCATTTTGCCACCCTCAGTCTCTTAACTGGTGCATTTAATCCATTTACATTCAGTGTAATTATTGATAAGTATGGATTAATTGCTGCCATTTTGTTTGTTTGTTTTTTGTGGTGTTGCTGCTTTCTTTGTTCTATGTGTCTTCGTTTGCTGAGTTCATGATTTTTGTTTAGTTTCTTGTGAGCTTCCCCAAAGTTTTAATGTTTCCATATTCTACTTGGATTTCCATTTTCTCTGTATATTGTGAAGTATTAATTTTCTTTGAGGTTGCCTTATAGTTCATTAACTATTCTCTCCATTTAGTGCAGTCTATTTTATCCTGTAATGTACCTGGCCTTCTCATCATCTGGTTCTCTGTTCCTACATGTTTAGAATCTTTTACATTGTAATTGTTTACATCATAGATTGATCTCCCAGAATCTCTGAGTTTGTTCTTATAGTTTTTTTTTTTTTTTTTCTGTTCTTGACTCTTAATTCTGTTGATTTAATTCTGGGAGGTGCTCCCACTTATGTCAATCTCTGTTTGTTGTTGCTTCTTGTTGTTTCTTAGTCAGCTGAACTCCCTTTAGTATGTTTTGTAATGCAGGGTTGGCTTTGGCAAAATCCCTTAGTTTCTGTTTATTCTGGAATGTTTTGATTATACTATCATATTTCATTAATGGCTTTCCTGGATAAAGGATTTTTGGATGGCAGTTTTTTTCTTTCTTTCTTTCACGGTTTTATATATGTGTCCCCAATTCCTTCTTGCTTGCATGGTTTCTGCTGACAGATCCAAGTTTAATCTAACTTGTTTGCCTTTGTATGTAACACTTCTGTTTTCCCTAGCTGCTTTCATGTGTTTCTCCTTATCTTTGATTTTGGAGAGCTTGATTATGATATGTCTCGGTGATTTTCTGTTGTGTTCTATCCTCTTTGGGATTTGTTGAGCTTCTTGAATGTTTACCTTTTCACTGTTAAAATGTTTGAGAAATTTTCTTCCAACAGTTCTTCAACTATTCCTTGTGGACTTGTGTGATTCTTCTTATTCTGGAATGCTGATAATTCTTAACCTATTCCTCTTAATGTTATCCAACATGAATCTTGGACCTTATTCAGATTTTTTTTTTACCTTTTTTTGTGTTTGCTCTTCTATTTTAGTGGTATTGAGAGATTTGTCTTCCAGATCACTGGTTCTGCCTTCCATCTCCTCTATTCTACTCTTTTGCCCTTTCAGAGTATTGTCTATTTCTGGTAATTTGAACCTCTTTCTGTAGATTTTGAATTGTTTCCAAATGCTGTATCTATCTTATTTGATTGTTCCTGTAGGGCTTTACTGACTTCTTCCTTATTTTTCTCAACTCCATTTTACAATCATTTTCTTTGAATTCCTTCTCAGGCATTTCCAAGTCCTGCCCTCCTTCCAGATTGTAGTCCAGGTCTACCTCTAGGTCATTTGTCTCAGACATTTTATCTTGTTTCTGGACATGTGCTGATATGGTCATCTGCTTTTGCTTTTTGGACATGTTTAATGTTTATCTGTGGCCTTAATAATTAATTGAGTATGTGTTTTGGCATTTTTTAAGCTGATTGCTTCCAGGTAGATGCGATCATTATATGGGCTTATCTTTTCACTCTTCTTATTGCTTAACTCAGAGTAACTTACAAAGCTGTTGTCTGCCTCCCTGGTATATGGCAGTTCGTATTGGTTCTTGCCTGGATTTTGGTGTTTTGTTGATTGTGGTTGTAGCTTGACTATATGGCAGCAGTTGCTGTCTCTTCTTGGATAATATAGGGAGAGAAAGAGTCCCCGAAAAGTAGAAGGGGGAGCATACAACAGCAAAAGAGCACAATCAGAGATAAAAAGATTAAAAAATACCAAAAAATCAACAAAAACAACAAAAAGAAAAAAAACTAGACTTGATACTGTAGTCTATAATCACAGAAACGGGAAAGGAAGAAGAGAGAAAAAAAATCTGTAGCCTAATATGAGTATGATTTTATTGTCCTCTTTTCAGATTTTGTCTTCAACACTGCCTGAGAAATTTCAAGATGCCACTGTTGGCTGTTATGCCTTACCTCGTGATTTAATTTAATTTTTAGCCTGTTTTGTTTTTTAAGTTCTCTTTCCTTCTCTACAGCCCTTTCCTGCATTTCTTGTAATAAAAAACAAAAACATTCAAGGCCAGCTCTTGGGCTGAGAGTATCTGTATGCATGCGTGGCAGAAGAACCCACCAGTGGTGAGGGTGTCAGTTTCCACTCGCTCAGGTACCACCTCTAGTCACCAGAATGGAGGTGCACAAACGGGGTGGGGGGCAATAAACCTATACCAAAAAACAAAAGTAAAACAAAGCAAAACTGACAAAGTGTATTGTCCACTTTTGCTCTGAGGTTCCCAAGGCATTTGCCCATGGTGTGTCTGCTTCCCTGCTTGGTCTTGCCATTTAGTTTCACCCAAATTTTTGGCTCTGTGCTGTCGAGTCTGGCAGATTCAAAAGTAAGCAATTTCTTACTTTTACTACAAGTTCCATTAGCTATAAGCCTTCAATCCTTTTAAATATTCCTGTCTCTGTGGTTCCGAGTTTTGGAGCTCTGCCCTGGTTCTGCTTTTCCTGGTATGCTGTGGTATCTCTGATGGTGAATTTTACTGCACAACCACCCTAGTCTCTTTTAAGCCCCACCTCCTTAACTGTCTTTTGAATCTTGTTTTCCCTTACTTCCTATTGAAAAACAGACACTTGAAGGAAAAAAAAAAAAAAAAAAAACCAGAAACATTACCATAGAAAGCTTGTATGTCTGTCTTTAGCCTGTAACTGATTGGAATACCTAAAATGGGGCTAAAAGTTGCAAGGGATAGAGGAGACCGATTGAGTCTTTGCATTGCACAAGACCATAGGTGGCATCCTCGTCCCCATCCAGAATCTTCTGAGTTGAGAAATTTCCACTGGAAAGGACAAACAGACCAATCTGGAGCAGCTTGAGGAATAGAAGATATTTTTTGAAAGAAAGACCAGCAGGAAAAAATAAAAACAATAACAGCAGTCCAATTGACAACCACAAGAACAAGCAAGTTGTTCCACTATAGGTCATCAAGGCAAGTCATCAGGTCCCCTCAGGCCAAAGCCCCTTCTAAGATTGGGACTCAAGTAGAATACACAAGTAGGCATATGATCTTGCTGCTGTCCAAGTTGGTCATCAATAAAGGAAAGTGGGTTTAAACAGCAATGATTTTTTAAATCTAAGTCCAACCACATTCAATAGACTCCTGTTAACCTGGATTGAGACCTGGTTAATCAGAAGTATGACAAGACCTGGGGACTCCTGGGCCCAGCGGCTGGCACATGGCCCCAGGGAACTAGAGCAGAGTGTGAAGTGTCCAGCTGATATGAAGTGAGGAGAGATGCACAAGAACACTCACACTTGTAGACTGTACCCATTTGACTTGATTTCAATGTTTGGATTTTCGGAACACGAGTAGAGGAAGAAAGAAGAGGAAAAAAATAGAAATCCACTACAATTAGATGAACTTGACCTATGCTTTGTGGTGTAGTATGGCAAAAGAGTGAACAAATCTTTACAGTGAGGATCATTCCCACCCCACTTCCCTTTGTACACAGGGTAGACAAGGATTGGGAACTTACACATTGATTACTCAAAATGGGAGGACTACAAAGGCAAGAAGTGACTGGCTCAAAAGCTTTCAATAGGGAACCTATTTTGAGAAGATACAGGTAAAGGTATAACCTCCATTGAGTTGCTTCCAACCTGTCTGGATGGAGCTGATAAAAGGTGATGGTGACAAGACTCTTGTGGTTTAATAGAAAATAATTACTATAAGGTCTGACAATGAGTGTTGGAAAGGTAAAGGAAGACATTTTGTAAAAAGAGGAGGGGAGTGTAGTCCAGGAACAGAGACCCATTGAATCATCAAAGAGAAAAGCAAATTGCAGGACCCTGTCCAAGGAACCAGTGATGCCAGGAATGGAGGCAGAGATGATGACGTGGAGAGAGGGAGCAGCCTGGAACTCTGGACTCAGGGATGGGGAGAGGATGTGTGCTTGTGGCCAGGGGACAGATGTGTGGGATGTACCCTTTGGTTGTTTGATGATGCATGCAGGAGATTGTAATCATTGCAATGAAACAAAATACAATAGGATGAATGTAAAGATAATATTCTCCCAGGTAAACTAACACATAATTCACAATAAAAACTTTAAAAAGATACATTATGCAATGAAAAGTGTACACTATAAAACTAAACTTGCTATTAAAAAATTTCCAGTGGAATAGAAGTAAATACTGTTGAATGGTGATGCATGAAGCAGCTTGTAATCGTTGCATTGAAATGAAATGTGATAGGATGAGTGTAAAATTGATGTTCTCCCATGTAAACTATCACTCAATTAACAATAAAAACTTTAAAATAAAATTTTTAAAAAACTAAACAAAACAAGAACCAGATGCCAGAGTGAGGAGATGAAAAGTTGAATAGCAATGCAAATGCAACAAAAACTTGATCTAAAAAGAGGGTCTTTTAGATTAAGATTTTTCTAACAGAGTTTACTAATATCATTGTTGGATTAGCTGGGTCTCTATCCCCACAACTCATTATAACACATAAAATGTGTTTCTCAGGTTCAAGTGTGACCTAGGGAGAGGAGGTGAGACTGACACTAAATGACCAAACAACTGTAAGATATCTCTTGACTATACCTTCAATTTTCCACAATTTCGTGGCAAGTAGTGCTTTGAAAGAATGCGAATGTGTACAACTTGAATCTCTCACAGACCTTTCCAAGGAAACAGTAATTGTCTGTGTAAAGATTCAACCAAGACTATATGCTTCTTTTGACCAGATATGTAGTTATTTTCTAAAATACTAAGGTAAGAAAAAAGTACTGCTATTAGGATTCCAGTTCATACACAATGGAGTATATTTCAAGTAATCAGTGGATGGTTGTGGAAAGTTCTCTCAGCAAAACACTTGCCTTTGTCTCATTAACATACCTCTAAGGAAAATAAATAAATAAATAAATGTTCTAATCAAAACAGTAACTTCTGAAGGGATCTGGTGATCCAGAAAATTCAAGGTGAAAAATAAACTCAGAAAATTATAGTGGCTTTTTAAGGGGATTACAAAGGGATAATCTTGATAGATTTTTTTATAGGAGAGTCATAATAGGACAATCATAGGGTGCTTATAATGAAGACATTTTAAGAATATGAAAAAAAAAGGAGTTCCAGTTTTGGTAGAGGCAGAGACTGCTAGATAGGAAAGGTTCCATGGGAGACGAATTGAAAACCCAAAGAAGCTGTGCTCACAGAACACCAGAGCTCTGGATCTAGCATGAGGTGTAGGGTGTCAGTTTACCACATGAACAAGTGGAAAAATTATGATATAAAGGAAAATAATATGAGTTAGGAATCACTCAAGATGGGACTACCTCTGTGGCCACCCTGCCCAGATGAAGTTCAGAGGGTGGAGCTACAGCCAGGCTGGCACAGGCAATCTGTGTTAAAAGCAGTGCAGTGATATTTACAAAAGGAGGTGCAGGGTATTCTACACATCTTTTCCTCCTCTTCCCTGTTGTATCTTCATTGCCCAGCCCAGATGCCTTCAGGTGGGTGGGTGCATGCCTCCCCCCAAAAAAGTACAGTTTTGAGCCCATAGTGTTCTCACGGCACAGAGAGTAAGAAATTGGCAACTGCTTATGACGTCAGCCTCAGTGTCACAGCCCTAAAATTAACTTGTGCAGGACCCTTTATTCTAGCCTATCTAGCAAGAAAAAAGCAGGCCCGTTAGGCCTGACAGAAAAACCACATGAACAAACTGTAAAAACCCCAACATAAAAGGACACAAATATTTTGAGAATTATGCTATGCACACGCAGATACATAACTGACCTTCAGAGACAAAAATAGAAGACAACATTTCTCCCATTAACTTCTTAACATCTATCTGTGCACCTCTATGGTGGTGACTAGAGGGGGGGCCTGAACAAGTGGAAACCTCCACCCACTGCTGGAGGCTTCCAGAGTGCACACACACTGCCTGTGTATCAAGAAGACTGGACAGTTGGCCACACTTTTATTTTTGTTTCAAAGTGGTGGGTTTTGTCTCTGCTTTTATATTACTTCTGCTTTTGGTCCTTTTGATCACATGTTTTTTCCTGGAGGTGGGAGCTTTTTCTCCCTATGTTACCCAAGAAGAGACAATACTTGTGACCATATACAGAAGCTAAAGCACACCTCATATTATTCCACCATTGAGACAAGAGCCAATAACAGCTGATAAGCATTATATAAAAAAAGGGAAGCCTATCTCCTGATCATATCCACCAGGAGACACCCAGTAAGCTTAATAACACAACAACAAACATCCATTTAAGAATTAAAAACACACACATAATTACTGGAAATGACAAACAAAACACAACAACAGATCTCAAAACATGTCCCAAACCAGAAATGAATAACTGAAACAAATGAGCTGGACACAGACAAAACTCCCAAGAAAAGGAAGAACAGGCTTTGGATTTGCCTGAGACGGAATTCAGAAGAATGATATGGAAACAAATTCAAATGCTCTGAATAGGGGTGGAGGAAAACAAGGAAGAAGTCTGGAAATAACTATAAGACCAATTGCACGAGATGGATACAGCATTGGAAATAATTCTAAACCTACGAAAAGAGATCAAGATGATTAATAATAAATATCAGAAATGGACAATACACTGAGAGGGGAAAGGTGCACAGTAGAAGAGATGGAAGCCAGAACTAGTGAGCTGGAAGAAAAATTTCTCAATACTGCTAAGTTAGAAGAGCAGCAGAAAAAAAGTTTAAAAAAAATTTTGAAGAAAGTCTAAGATTCTTGCTGGATAACATGGATAATATGAAGAGGAACAACTTAAGAATTATTGGCATTCCAGAACAAGAATAATCAGAGAAGTCCACAGAGGATAAACTTGAAGAGCTTCAATAGATAGATAGCAGAGTTTAGAACAGAACAAAACTACAACAACAAATTCAAAGGAGCTGGGAAGTCAATAGAAGATCAAAATAATGACAATGTCAAAGAAGGGATAAATATAGGAACAGTGATCCAAGTAGTGAGGAGGTCAGGTAGATTACAGGATACAATTGTTGTTGTTGTTGTTGTTGCTGTCAGGTGCCATCAAGTCGAAACCGACTCAAAGCGACCCCATGTACAACAGAACGAAACAATGTCCAATCCTAGGCCAACCGCACCACCGCTGCCACACTTGATACCATCAATGATGACACCTGACTGATCCATCTCGTTGGGGGGGTCTTCCTCTTTTTCTCTTTCCCTCCATCTTACCCAGCATGACATCCTTCTCCAGCGACTGTTCTCTCCTGACAATATGTCCAAAGTATGAGAGACGAAGCTTAACCATCCTGGCCTCCAAGGAGCACTCTGGCTACACTTCTTCCAAAATAGATGTATTGGTTCTTTTGGCAGTCCATGGCACTTTTAGTATTCTCCTCCAACACCACAACACAAAGGCATCAATTCTTCTACAGTCTTCCTTATTCACTGTCCAGCTTTTGCATCCATATGAGGTTATTGAAAATATCATGGCTTGGGTCAGATGCACCTTAGTCCACAGGATACAATAGATCCTTTTAAATGAAGAGAAAAGTTAATAGTCTATAAGATAACCACAAGGAAAGATAATACTTCACAAATTACCATGAAAATAAACTTCCAAAATGTAAAGGTAGACATTTTGTAACAAGAAAGGGAGTGATTAACTTTGCATTCTAGAAGTGGAGATCCCTGGGACCATCAAGGGAGAAGAGTGGAGAGTGGGACCCTACTCAAAGAAGCAGTGATGCCTGAGATGCAGGCAGAGACGATGACATGGAGAGATGGAGCAGCTGGGAACTTAGACACAGAGAGGGACAGGGACTGTGGGCTGATGACTGGAGAGAAGGCTTGTAGGGTATGCCCTTTGGTTGGCTGATGATGCATGGAGGGGATTGTAACCATGGCAATGAAATAATATATGATAGGATGAATGTAAAACTAATATTCTCCATGTAAACTATCATATAATTCACAATAAAACATTAAAAACAAAAAATCAAAAGGGCAATATTTTATTAAGGTCAAGGTTGAAAGGGATGGGAAGATGGAAGGAATGAAAATAGGAACCACAGAGAGGAAGTGACATAACTGTTGTTGCCTGGAGGGTATTGCAATCATTGAAATGAAACTAAGTGCATGATATGTTTGATATAAAGCAGATGATCTTATGTGTAAACCTTCATTCAAATCTTAATAAAAATTTTTAAAAAAGAACTTCCACGCAGAACAACCAAACATGAATACTAAGAAGAAACCATCAAGAAATAGCACAAAAAATGCAAACACAGCACAAGAAGGCATGCAGAACAAACGAATGTACAGCACTACCAAAAAATTAATATCATGGAAGCAATTATTCCACATCTATTGATAATTACATTGAATATCAATGGATTGAATGCACCAGTGAAGAGATAGAAAGTGGCAGATTGGATAAGAAAACAAGACCCTTCAATATGTTGCCTGTAACACACAAATAAAAAAAAGACAAAAAGTTACAGGATGGAAAAAATATATATACCAAGCTAACTGCAATACTAAACAAGCAGGAGTGGCAATTCTATTCTTTGTTAAAGTAAACTTTAGACAAAAAAAAGCATAATAGATAAAAAAAAAGAACACTATCTCATGATCAAAGGGTAAATTGAGCAAGACGCCATAACCATGATAAATATCTATGCTACCAATGAAAAAGTACTAAGACATATGAAGCAAATCCTACTAGAATTGAAGAAAGAAATAGATAAATCTAAAATCATAGTGGGAGATTTTAATACGCCACTTTCGAAAAGGGACAGAACAACCAGAAAGAAATTCTCAAAAGGTACAGAGGAACTAAACGGTACAATCCACCAACTTGACCTGATGGATGTGTACAGATCATTCAACCTAAGAATAGCACAATATATTTCTTCTCGAGTGCACATGGAACACTCTCCAGAATTGACCAGGTGTTAAGTCACAAAGCAAGCCTCCATAAATTTACAAACATCAAAACACTACAAAGCATCTTTTCAGACCGCAATGCTATAAAACTAGAAGCCAACAATAAGAAGACCTAAAAAATAAAGTCGGATACATGGAAATTGAACAACACCCTGCTGAAAAGTGACTGGGTAAAAGAAGAAATTAAATGTGAATTCATAAAGTTCCTAGAAACACACGAGAATGAAAACACAGCATATCAAAATCGTTGGGACATGGTGAAAACAGTGCTGAGAGGAAAATTTATTGTGATACATATGCACCTCCAAAAAGAAGAAATAACCAAAATTAACACATTAACATAACATCTCCAACAATTGGAAACTGACCAACAGAGGGAACCTAGAGTTACCAAACGAAAAGTAAAAATAAAGATAAGAGCAGAAATAAATGTGATGGAAAACAGAAAAGCTATAAAAGAATCAACAGGACAAGAAACTGGTTCTTTGAAAGGTTTCATAAAATTGAAAAACCTTGACAAACCTAACAAAAGAAAAGAGGGAGAAGACACAGATAACTCGCATTAGTAACTACACCGGCGATGTCACAATAGAACAGAATGAAATCAAAAGGATAATGACAGAATACTATGAAGAGTTGTACTCCAAAAATTTGAAAACTTAGAAGAGATGGATGTATTTTTAGAAAAACGCGACCTACCAAGACTTACACTGTAGGAAGTAGTAACAAAAGAAGAAATTGATCAGGTCGTCAAAAAACTCCCAACCAACAGAAGTCCAGGACCAGACGGCTTCACTGGTGATTTCTACCAAACATTCAGGGAAGAGCTGTCACCAATTCTACTCATATTATTCCAGAATATAGAAGAGGATGGAAAATTTCCTAATACATTTTATGAAGCAAGAATAACCCTCATACCAAAACCAGGGAAGGACATCACTAAGAAAGAAAATTATAGAACAATATCCCTCATGAACATAGGCACAAAAATTCTCAACAAAATCCAGCCAACATAATCCAGTACTATATAAAAAAACTAATACATCATGACCAAGTGGGTTTCATAAAAGGGATGCAAGGATGGTTCAACATTAGAAAAACAATCAATGTAATTGACCACATAAATAAGAAAAAGGAAAAAAAACCCACATGATCATATCTAGTGATGCAGAAAAGGCATTTGACAAAATCCAACATTCATTCCTGATAAAAACATTCAACAAAGTAGGAATTGAAGGGAAATTCCTTAACATAATCAAGAGAATATATACAAAACCAACAGCCTACATCACTCTCAATGAAGAGAAATTGAGCATTCCCTCTGCAAATTTGAACCAGATAAGTATGACCGTTATAACCAGTCCATTTCAATATTGATTTGAAAGTATTAGCCAGAGGTATATGGCAAGATAGGAAAATGAAAGGCATCCAAATTGGCAAAGAGAAAATAAAACTCTCTATTTTCAGACGATATGATGCTATACATAGAACAGCCAAAGACTCAGTTAAAAAGCTACTAGACATCATTGGAAGATTCAGCAATGATCAAAATACACAAATTAGTTGGATTCCTCTATAATAACAATGACAGCGCTTAAAAGGATATTAGGACATCCGGTTTGCCAGGGCAGCCAGGCGGTGCGGGTGAGTGGGGGCTCCGGGATCGGGGGGGGACAACTCGCGAGTTAAACCTCCCAGGGAGGAATTCACAGTCTCACAACCCGCGTGAATCTTAGTGCCCCAGAGCCTTAGACCCGCTTCTTTGAGAAATCACTGTGCAAGGAATTACAGGCGGCAGCCCCAGCTCCTTTGGGCGTGAGGGGGCGGGGCGGGAACCAGCTCGTGTGGAGCCTCCAGTGGCTGGGAGACTCAAACAGGGAGAGCCACTGGTGACACCTACCCCAAGGTGGGATTTCTGCGCATACAGTGGACAGAGGGAAGTTAGTTTAGGAGGGGAAAAGGAAAAACAAAAAAAGCCTGCAGAAAAAGAGAAGCGGCGACTGTCTGACGTCATCAGGTGCGGACTGTGCCTGCCTGAGCCACTTCTGCCCTGCCCAGTTGACCCGTGTGTTCCCGGGGCCCGCACATAGGCAAGCAGCTCCCCTCCTGCCCGAGCCGCATACTGTGGGCCTGCCAGATGCGCGAAAGCGAGTGACCCGCTTCCTGCTGAACCGAGCAGTATCCCTTAGCCCTGCCGGGCGTGCGCCGACAAACAGCTCACCTCACACTCAACTGAACCGTGGAGAGCAGGGGCAGGCAGCCCACCTCATGCCGCGAGCACCCTCTGGGGAACCCCATTTGGGTCTCCCCTTTATTTTTATTATTATTTTTTATCTTAGAAGGTTCAGCAGGAGCCCCAAAGTGGCCCTGAGGGCTGGGGTGCCACTACAAGGTAACCTAAATTACAGGGTCAGGGGTCCATGCCCACCAACCGCTCCTCAGAAACCCTATAAAAGAGCATAGGGGAGGGACGTCCAGCGCTTCCCTGACCCAGCAACACAGGCTAGCCCACTGCCTAACCTCCAAGGCTCAAGCCCTGCCAGCAAGGCACAAGCCTGCACAAGCCAGCACAAGGGGAGACGCCTTGAGGTGATTT
>NW_006408982.1:596406-599623 GCF_000296735.1 Chrysochloris asiatica
TCAATCCAAAATAAAAACATTTAATTAAAAAAAAAGGATATTAGGAAAGCAATATCATTTATAATAGCTGCCCAAAGGATGAAATATTTAAGAATAAACGGAACCAGAGAAACAAAGGACCTATACAAAGAGAATTACAAAACATTCCTACAAGAAACCAAAGGAGACTTACAAAAGTGGATGAATATATCATATTCCTGAATAGTAAGACTCAACATTGTGAAAATGTCAATACTACCGAAAGCAATTCACACATATAATGCAATCCCATTCCAGATTCCAGTGACAGTTTTGAAAAAGCTGGAAAAGAAAATTACAAACTTTGTATGTAAAAGAAGGTGACCCAGGATAAGCAAAGCACTGTACAAGAAGAAGAACAAGGTTGGAAGTCTCTCACTCCCCGATTTGACAAAAGAAGGAGAGTGATTTATTTTTGTAGCCCAGGAGCAGATGTCTCTGGGATCATCATGTGAGAAGAATGGAGAGTGGGGACCCTACCCAGAGAGACAGTGAAACCAGGGATGGAGACAGAAAATAATAATATTTCAACTTGAATAAAATAAAATAAATAAATACTGTAATACTGAGAAAAATCCCCGGAAAGTTGTGCCAAAGTTTTTGTGTTTTTTTTTTTTTTTTTTTTTAAGTTTTTATTGTGAATTGAGTGGGAGATTACCTGGGGGAACTTCAGTTTACACTTATCCTATCGTATTTTGCTTCAGTGCAATGATTACAATCCCCTGCATGCATCATAATTCAACACTATTTTCTTCTATTCCATCTGTTTTTTGTTTTTGAATGAACACTAAAACACTCAGGAATATACAATAATTCAAATAACCAAAGGACACACCCTGCAAGCCTGTTCCCCAAGAGTGAGCACACAGCCCCTCTCCCTCCATGAGTCTGTAGCCCTCAGCTGTTCCTTTTCTCATCGTCATCATCTCTGCCTCCATCTCTGGCATCTCCTCTTCTATGTGTAGGGTCCCACACTCAGCACCCTATCTTCCCCCTTGATGGTCTCAGGGTCTTCCGTTCCTGGACTGCAAGATCAACCACTCATTCTTTTTTGCTACAAAATTTCTACCTTTACAGTTGTGAACATCACAATTAGTCATTATAACAGTTACACACTATTGAATCATAAGAGTCTTATCCCCATCTCCTTTAACCATACCCATCTAGACAGAATGAAAATCACTCAGTGGGAATTCTGACTTCCCTGTCACACTCTGAATATAAACTCCATCTTGAAAACTTGTAAGCCAATCACTCCATTCCTTTACAGCCCCACCCCCAACCCTGATTTTACATAACCAATGTGTAAGTTGTCCAACCCTGTGTTCAGGGGGATGGGAATGATCCTTGCTATGAAGATTCATTCCATCTTGGTTGGTATATTAAGATACTACATCCATAAGTATACATGAAGTTCATCAGATTGTACTGATTTACACTTCTATTCTTTATTTTTAAAAATATATGTATTTTTGGGTCTTCTTCTAGTAGAGTTCTGATCAACCAACCATTAAAGTTAGGTCCAATGGTGTTTTTGTACATCTCCCCTCACTTCCTATCAGATGGACACTTCAATCTCAGCTCTAGTCCTCTGTGGCTATGTCCTTGTCCATGGGCTCTGGAGTCCCCTGGTCTCACCATACTCCAGGATAATCAGAGTCTATGTAACATGGTTGGACTCAACCAACATCTTCATTGATACTTTCTCCCCACTTCCTCTCACCAGTAGACCAACATGGTCACCAGCTTACATACCTTCTCATGTATTCCCTTTAAATTTTAGTCTTGGAAAGGGGTTTGTCCTGAAGGCACTTGATGGCTCCATGTTGAGCAACTTGCTTGCTCTTTTGGTCTTTCTTTCAAAAAGCATATTCTGTTCCTCTAGCTGCTCCAGAATGGTTGGTTTGTTTTTAAGTAGGTTCTGGATGGGGATAAGGAATCCACTTAAGTTCTTATATACTACAAAGCCTACACAAGAAGCCTCTTTCATTGGGCAAGTTCTAGCACCCCTTTCATGTTTTCCAATCAGTTATAGGATAGACTGTCTTACACATTTCTGTAAACATGTTTCCTGATATTCCTATATATCCTGCTCAAGTGTCTATTTTACAATAGTACACAAGGGAAACAGATATTCATAAGACCATCAAGCATCTTAACATTATTTCCCCTCTTTTATCCATTCAGATTATGGCTTGATTCCTGTATCATGGAGCCCTGTTGTTTCAAGGATGAGCCTACATCACTATTTAGCTCTATCCCATTTATCCCATGCAAACCTGCCTAAGTGTTCTCCTATCTACATTGTTCTACTATCCCCCTCCCCCTTATTTTGTATTGCCCACCCCAAACCCAAACTATGATGTGACTACCTCCTATCCTGTTCTCCACAGTACCCTCCCACCAAACCTGGTAATGAAACACTTTTTTTTTTTTCTTCCTTTTAGTGTGGTTATCTTTTCTTAAGCTTTAAAAATAATGAAGTTATGTAATATTTCTCCTTTTGTGACTTACTAATTTCACTCAGCATAATGTTCTCATGGTTCATCTACGTTATGTGGTATCTTGCAACTTCCTTGTTATTCTTCAAGATAGCATAATACTCCATTGTGTGTATCTATGACAGTTTGTCTATCCATTCTTACATTGATGGACAATTAGGCTGATTTCATCTTCTTGCTATTGTGAGTATTGCTGCTATGAAGATTGGTGTGCATATATCTACTTGTGTTATGGCTTTTTTGTATGTGTGTGTGTGTGTGTGAAATATTACTTTACTGTATGAAAGGAAAATCATTGTTCCAGCTGTAACAACTATATATTGTGTAGAGATTATGAGGCTAGCAAAACAGCTTTGGGAAGCTTTTCACACTGTTTTCCAGATTGCTTGCTCTCTGCAAATAAAGTGTGATGTTAGGTCTCACCCCCTTGCTGTGATCAATTAGAGTGACAGGAAGCAAGTCCTCATTTGCTTGGCAACATTTCTGGTGACCACAGAACGATCTTACTGACTTTTTCTGTTGTTTTTGTTGCTGGTAGGTGCCAGCGAGTTGGTACCGACCCATAGCGACCTTATGCACAGCAGAACAAAATACTGCCCAATCCTGGGCCAATCTCACTACTGTTGCCACGCTTGAGTCCGTCGATGCTGCCACTTGGCCAATCCATCTCGTTGGGGGTCTTCCTCTTTTTCTCTGAC